>NW_007256803.1:21812-41047 GCF_000164805.1 Carlito syrichta
CACACACACACACACACACACACACACACACACACACACACACACATTTGTCCTCTTCAAAGTCTCTGTCAGTAGTCTCTAGTGCTTCTGTGCCCTGTGAACATCTGCCTCTTCCACCCTAGCAAAGATACAGTGCTGAAACCTGATTATTAAATGTGCTGTTGTCTATGGCACTTAAAATGTCTTAACTCTAAGGTAGACTCTGTTTAAATGGGGTATTGAGGATTAGTTTGAAATTAGAAGACACGCAACTGTTCCAATGGCAAGTGAAATTCAAGCCCAAACAGATGACATATATGCAGACTTTTTATAGTAAGGCAAGATGATAACAGAATCTGTATATCTGAGAAGATGTCTAGAGTTTTGTCTGGAATTAAAGATACAATCTGAGGTATTTGACCTAAGAGCTTGAGGTGATTTGATTACTGTTACTGTTTAATGAAAGTAAAATGGTTATCCATTTGGATGTCTGTTTAGTCCTTGGGGGGGAAAAAAGGCATAGGAAGTTAAGGAACTCAACGTTCTTGAGTGTGCTAATTATACTTTTAAATGTTAGTCATCTGAGAAGAAATATCCTTGCTAATATCTAGATGTTTTGGAGGATTAGTGTAGATAGATTAGAAAAGCTGAGGGGAGAAACTCAGCTAAAATATAAGAAGTGTCTCTTTTGTGAGATGGAAAACCACCACCATAGAGCAGGGATTCTCAACAAGGGGAATTTTTTTTTTCTCTGGGGAGACATTGGGCAGTATCTAGGGCTATTCTTGACTGTTGTGATTGTGGCAGTGAGGGGAGCAGAGCCACTTTATTTGGAGAGTATAAGCCAGAGATACTACTAAATGTTTTGCAATGCACATGACAGCTCACTCTCTCTCCCACCCCAAATAAAGAATTATCCACTCCCAAATGTTGATAGTGCCAACACCGAGAAAATCTGTCATAGAGAATTTAAGAAACATCACATGATCAGAGAAGAGCAGATGATCATGGCAGTATTATGACAAGATCAAAGTCAGGATAGTGCTCTAAGGCAGGCCCTGACCTACAATTCATATTATCAGAGGAAATGTGGGACAAAGTACAGTAAGTTGGTGAGACAAAAACATAAACTTGACTTGTGGCATTGACAAGGTATCTAAGAACAACTATGTCAGAAAATATTTTAATTCCAATCATTCACCCAAAAAATTATACCAGGTTTCAAGAGAGAGGCTCAAGAGGTATAAATGCAAGATTTCCATTACAAAACCTACGATTCTATGAACTACTATAAAACTAGTGATGTAGTTTTAATTTGTATCTCCTTGATGATTAGTGAGGTGGAACATTTCTTCATGTGTCTGTTGGCCGCTCCTATGTGTTATTTTATGAAGTGTCTGTTAATATCTTTTGCCCACTTTGTAATGGGGTTGTTTGTTTTTTTCTTTTCAGCATGTTTGAGTTCCTTGTAGATCCAAGATGTTAGGCCTTTGTTGGACAGAATGGCCATTATCAATAACTTAAAAAATAACCGATGCTAGAGAGGATGTGGTGAAAAGGGAACACTTCTACACTCTTGGTGGGAGTGTAAACTAGTGTAACCTCTGTGGAAAGCAGTGTGGCGATTCCTAAAAGTTCTAAATACCGACCTACCATATGACCCCACAATATACCCTACTGGGAATATACCCTGAAGAACTCAAATCACTCTATAAAATGATACCATATGTTTATTGCAGCATTGTTCACAATAGCAAGGACCTGAAACCAACCAAGCTGTCCATCAAAAGTGGACTGGATTAAAAAAATGTGGTACATATACACGATGGAATACTACAGTCATAAGAAAGAACAAAATCATGAACTTCACAGCAACCTGGCTGGAACTTGAGTCTATAATACTGAGCAATCTCTCAGAGACAAAGATCTGAGTATCACATGTTCTCACTCATATAATGGACCTTGAACAGCTATCATAATACTATAAGAAAAGGGCTGACAGTGGTGGGAAACTATGGGGGGGTTGGGAGGGGAAGGGAGGTGGTACTAAACAGTAGTCAATATCTGTCTGGGGATGGGCAGACACCTCTTATCAACAAGGATGCCTGAACTATGCATATTTGTTAACCTAACCCTTAACTGTAGTCCACAATTTTAAAATAAAAAAATTAAATAAAAGAAGAAAACACTGGGAAAAAAATTTTTTTTACCATATAAATTAACTTTTTTAGAGTTCTTCAGTAGTCCTTTATTTTCTCAATAATCTATTGTGCTGTTTTTATCATATGTTTCAAATGTCTTTTGTTCTGTTTTTGGACATTCCTTTCTACTCTACCAATGAATTTGTCTACCTTGTGGTAACATCACACTTTCTAAATTTCAATTTCTTCCTAAGTCCTGCCATTTGTAAAGGAAAGTCCCTTTTCAGTCCTTCTTCTTCAGAATAACCCATATAGATTTTGATTCTTTAATCTTACACTCAAATGTTAGGAATTGAATCATTCTTTGTAAAACCCTGTTGAGATTTTTATTGAAATTTCTTTAAGTATGTAGGCTAGTTGGTGGTAATTAACACATTTATGATATTATACATTTCTATCTGTTAGTATAATATATCAGGTCTTCTCTAATATGTTGTAAATGGGATTTAAAATTTTACCTGCAGAAGGTTTTGCACTTTGATTCATTCCTAGATAGCTAGGTTTTTTTCCTGATAACATTGCAAATGGTGTTTTCTCTTTAATTATTTTACTCTTTTAGTTGTTTACTGATGCATAAAATGTTATTGATTTTTTTACATTAAGCTTACAACCATTCACCTTGCTAAAATGCCTTTAAAAAATGAGTTTCAGATTTGTTTGGTCATTTAAATTCTTTGAAGGAAAAGCTTTCCTTGATTCCTAGCAATGAAAAGGTGGTCTTCCCTCTTACAAAGTGGAAACAGGTAAAAAAAAAAAACTCACTAGGTTTGCCTTATGAACAAATAGCCCACATAGAATATGTCTGGTAATGAGAAAGCTACAGGAATGCATAAAAAAATTCTAGGACCCTGAAGCTGATAATACCCCATTATACATTTGACTTTTTAAGGGAGAAATAGTTATACTACTATTTATAATAGAAAATATAAGATATCTTTAAATTGTGCTTTCACTATGTACAAATTCAGAATGGCAAGAGATAAAATTTGATTTTTTTTAGCATCCCACAGCAATGCCTCAATGAGCACTCTTACTTAGAGAAATTAAATGTTTTCCCATTATTCTTAGGAAGAAGCACCAATCACCAATCAATTCATCAATTTTGTGTGCTAAGTATAATAATCTATTTTGGGGGAACAAAAGGAATAATATAATCTTTGACATGTTTGAGAAGGTCACACATTTTTCTTCAAATCAGATGACTAGGAAAAAAATACAATTTCTTTACATACAATTTAATGTTCTCCATCCCTTATATTTTGGTTAGCAGGGGGAAAAAAGCAAAAGTTGAATCTGATTTAAAGTTTATCTTACTCTGAAAAATGTAAAAGAATGGTTTCTGTTCTTGCGTTATTCTACTTTGGATAGCAATGCTCAGGGAAACAATCCCCCTTCTTCCTTCTCTCAGATCCTTTTCATATGATGTTAGCATGGCCAAGAAAAGCGGGTAGTCTTTCCTGCCTGTTATGATCTCTGTAACAGTGTGACTTATTGCTCTGGTTTCTGCTATTCTTCTTGGCATTTGAGGCTAATTTTTTATCTGGATTAACTATGACCTGTCCTTTACTGCTTGTTCTCCCGCCCCAACTCAACCTGTGTTCAGCTCTCCTGGTGCTGTAGGCTCCAGTGCTCTGATGACACCCTTCCAATCCCAGCTCCGGTGCTCCTCTCTATAACAAGATACAGAGCCAGTTCAGCCTCAGTTTAGCAATTTCTTCAGTCATATTTATTGGTCAGCTACTTGAATGAGAATATTTTACTCACATGAGCAATTAGAAAGAATAGAACAACCTCAAATCTTCCCTTTCGTGGGCATTGCACTGCCAATGCTGCTTCCAAAGATGATTTAAACCATAATGTAATCCATAAACCATAGAGACACAAATAGGACTGGGCAGATACAAGAGCTATTTTCTGTCTTAATGACACTCACTAATATACACAACGCTTTATTTTAAGTTAGTGTCAAAAAAAGAGAAATTGAGCGATAACATTACTCAAAAATCTGTGTACCACCCCTCTTTCCATTGTTCCTGCAGTTCTTGGGTCAAAATAAGCAAGATTCTTGGCCATCTCTTTTGTTTTGGTTATTCCTTATACAAAACTGTGTGGCCTAAGTTTTCAAACTTTACCTTTGATATAATAATGGAATTTAGAAAACTCATTTTCACTACAATACTATTAATTGTAAAACTACTGCTATTTACATCTCTTCTCTAAAAGTCTAATTCCTTCTTCCCCTGAGGGAGTTAAATGTTCCAAGTCAACCCACTTTAAGATCATAAACTCAGAAGGGCAAAGGAGCCAGGCTCAATAGCTCCCGCCTGTAATCTCAACACTTTGGGAGGCAGAAGCAAAAGGATTGACTGAACCCAAGGGTTGACATCAGTCTGGGCAACTTGGCCAAACCTCACCTCTACAATAAAGCAAAAAGTTAGCCCAGTATGGTGGCATGCTACTTGGATGGCTGAGACCAAAGGATCATCTGAATCCAGCAGGTGGTGATCATGCCACTACACTCCAGCCTGGATGAGAGAGAGAGAGAGAGAGAGAGAGAGAGAGAGAGACTCAGACTCAAAAGAAAAAAAGCAAAGGACACAAAAGCCATAAATGTTTTCAGATGGAGTACTCTCACAGTAATCGGGGTTTAAAGAGCAAGGGCTATTAGGAATTCTGGCATTTTTAGACAGAAGTTTTACCCGACCTAGCAAAGCAAATTATGAAAACTGTAACATGTCTTCTAATAAAAATCTTTGAAAACTAGGGTGTACAAAACTCATTACCATTGGAAAACACTAACTACACAGCAAACTACTTATCTAATTCAGTTTTTTTTTTTTTGAGTTGGAGTCTCACTCTGTTGCTCAGAGTGGAGTACAGTGGCTGCTCCCAGCCACTGCAGCCTCGACCTGCTGGGCTCTGGTGATCCTTCTGCCTCAGCCTTCCGAGTAGCCGAATTACAGGCACACGCTACCACGCCTGGCTGATTTTTTAAATTTATTGTAGAGATGAGGTCTCACCAAGTTGCTCAGGCGGGTCTTGAACCCACGGGCTCAGACAATCCACTCACCTCAGGCTTCCAAAGCGCGGGATTACAGGTTGAACCACCGAGCCCGGCTTAATTCAGCTTTTTAAAAATTATTATTATTTTGATTTTAAAGATGTAAGGTACAATTCAGGGTTAGGTGCATAAGTGCTCATTGTGCAGGTTAAAGTTTGGGTACCCTTATTGATGTTATGCCCCCCCAGCAGTGTCCCACTACTGCCAATCCCTTTCTTATTAATATTATGATTAATGTTCAGGGTCTGCTTATGAGTGAGTACATGAAGTACTCAGATCTTTGTTTCTGTGATAAATCAGTGAGTATTATAGACTCTAAATCCATCCAAGTTGCTGAGAAGTCTATAATTTTATTTTTCTTTGTGGTTGCATAATATTCCATCATGCATATGTACCACATTTTTTGTTTATCCAGTGCACTTTCAATGGGCAGCATGGTTGGTTCCATGTTTTTGCTATTGTGAATAATGCTACAATAAACATGTGTGTGCAGGTATCTTTTATATTGAGTTCCTCCGGGTATATTCCCAGAAGGGGGATTGCTTGTCATATGGAAGGTCGATTTTTAGATCTTTAAAAAATTGCCACACTGTTTTCCACAGAGGCTGTACTAATTTACACTCCCCCAACAATGTAGAAGTGTTCCCTTTTCCCAACATCCTCTCCAGCATCTGTTGTTTTTTGAATTATTGATGATGGCCATCCTAACTGGAGTTAGGTGGTATCTCAGTGTGGTTTTAATTTGCATTTCTTTGATGATTAGTGAGGCTTAGCATTTTTTCATGTATCTATTGGCTGCTTGTATGTCTTCTTCCAAGAAGCGTTTATTGATATCTTTTGCCCACTTTTTAATAGAGTTGTTTGTTTTTTCCTTTCAGCATGTTTGAGTTGCTTGTAGATCCTGGAGATTAGGCCTTTCTCATACATACAGCTGGCAAATATTCTTTTCCGATTCTGTAGGCTGTCTCCCCACTCTCTTGATGGGTTCTTTTGCTTTGCAGAGGCTTTTCAATTTGATGAGGTCTGACGTGTCTATCTTATCTTCTTTGGCATTTTCTTTTGGAGAGTTAATAAGGAATTGGTTGCCTATTCCAATTTTTGTAAGGGTGTTTCCTACATTTTCTTCTAGAATTCTTATAGTTTGAGGTTTTACATTTAGGTCTTTGATTCATTTAGAGTTGATTTTTGTGTATGGTGATAGGCAGGGGTCCTGCTTCAATCTTCTGTATATGGTCAACCAGTTTTCCCAGCACTATTTAATGAATAGGTTCTTCTCTTCCCAGTGGTTGTTGGTGGAGCATTTGTCGAAGATGAGTTGGTTGAGAAATTGAGCTTTTGCTTCTGGAATCTCTATCCTGTTCCATTGGTCTATATGCCTGTTCCTTTACCAACTAATTCAGCTTTTTATACACATGAACATATTTCTCATAGGAATTTACTTTTAAACCAAATTGATTAACTTTTTATAGACTTTTAAATAGAAATATTAGAGCTACAAATGGTGATTCTATAAGCAAGTAACAATGGAAATTAAACTTCATTAAAAAGACAATGGATAACTGTAAATACTTTTGATTAAAAAATTATACCTTTTAATATACTATATGCACATATACACAAATCCACACACAAAAATTCCAGCAACATTGTAGAACTAAATATGAAAGGTATAAAATTAAACAGTTAGAAAACAGCAAATATAAAGTAAAATACTAATCATGCTATATTAAAATTAGGAGCTTGTGCTTATCAAAAGACAATATTAAGAGAATTTTTTAAAACTTACCATATGCAAGAAGATATTTTTATATGTAGCTGAAGGTTGACTTACAGCAAAATAGCTAAGATTCTTTTTTTTTTTTTTAGTCGAAGTCTCACTCCATTGCCCAGTCTGGAGAACTGTGGCACACTCATGGCCACCCCGTGTTGACGTGCTGGGCTCGGATGATCCCTCTGCCTCAGCCTTCCAAGTAGCCAGAACTACAGGCATGTGCTACCATGCCAGCTAATTTTTTGATATAGTGTAAAGATGAAGTCTCGCCAAGTTGTACAGGCTGGTCTCAAACCTGTGGGCTCAGGCAATCCTCTCATCGCAACCTCCCAACGTGCTAGGAATACAGGCTTGAGCCACTACACCCGGCCACTAAAATACTTTTAGTACTCGATCAGAGAAAGAGAGATCATGTCTGTAGGATGAGAACTTCATAAAGGAGAATGTCCAAACACCAATATTAGTAAACAAGGAAATACAAATTAAATAATAGTTATTATATTACTATGGCAGGGCTGCCATAACAAAATACCACAAACTGGGTGGCTGAAACAGAAATGTATTTTCTTACAAATTCAGAAGTTAGGTATCCAAAATTAAGGTGTCAGCTGAGTTAATTTCTTCTTTTTTTTTCTTTTCATAATCAGTATTTTTTATTATGGTTTTGTGGGGTACAGTTAAGGGTTAGGTGTTCAATTACGTTTCATTCAGGCACCCTGTTGATAAGAGGTGTTTCCCCATCCCCAGACAGATATTTGCTACTGTTAATCCCATCTCCCTCTCCCCCCCATAGTTTCCCAGTACCATCAGTCATTTTCTTATAGTATTACATTGGATGTTCAAGGTCCATTATATGAGAACATGTGATACTCGGATCTTTGTTTCTGTGAGAGGTCACTCAGTATTATAGACTCTAGTTCCATCCAGGTTGCTGCGAAATTCATGATTTTGTTCTTTTTTATGGCTGCATAGTATTCCATCATGTATATGTACCACATTTTTTTAATCCAGTCCTCTTTTGATGGGCAACATGGTTGTTTCCAGGTTCTTGCTATTGTGAATAATGCTGCGATAAACATACATGTGCAGGTATCTTTTTTATAGAGTGATTTGAGTTCTTCAAGGTATATTCACAGTAGGGGGATTGCGAGATCATATGGGAGGTTGATATTTAGAGCTTTTAGGAATCACCACACTGCTTTCCACAGAGGTTGCACTAGTTTACACTCCCACCAACAGTGTAGAAGCGTTCCCTTTTCGTCACACCCTCTCCAGCAGCTGTTATTTTTTGAGTTGTTGATAATTGCCATTCTGACTGGAGTTAGGTGGTATCTCAGTGTGGTTTTGATTTGCATCACCCTGATGATTAGTGAGGTTGAACATTTCTTCATGTGTTTGTTGGCTGCTTGGATGTCCTCTTTTGTGAAGTGTCTGTTCATATCTTTTGCCCATTTTATAATGGAGTTTTTGTTTTGTTTTTTTCTTTTCAGCACGTTTTAGTTCCTTGTAGATCCAGGATGTTAAGCCTTTGTCAGACCTGGTGTTGGCAAATACTTTTTCCCAGTCTGTAGGCTGTCTCACTGCTCTCTTGATGGTTTCTTTGGCCTTGCAGAAGCTTGTCAGTTTAATAAGGTCCCACTTGTCTATCTTCTCTCTTATAACTTTTGGGTTTCGGGTTTTGTTCAGGAATTGTTCCTATTTCCATGAGGGTATTTCCTTCATTTTCTAAGGTTCTCATGGTTTGAGGCTTTACATTTAGGTCTCTAAACAAAGAGAATCTGTTCTATGTTTCTCTTTTAGCTTCAGCTGATTTGTTGGCATTTGGCATTTCTTGATTTGTGGCAGTCTAATTCCAGTCTTCAAAAGACATTTTCTCTGTGTCTTGGTGTCCAAAATTTCCCTTTCTGTAACATCAGTTATATTGGATTATGGACTCACCCAACTCCAGTGTGACCTCTTAATTGAACTAACTATATCTACAATGACTGTTTCCAAAGGTCACATTCTGGGTACTGAGGTACTAGAGGTTGGGGCTTCAACATTTGAATCTCGCTAGAAAATACTTTAACCCATAATGGTCCTTAAGGACATTTAAATATAATAATATTAATATTAAAGGTAGTAGGAGAAAACTTTTTTAGGTGATAGTTTTGCTAACGGTACAGATTGTGGTGATGGTTTCATAGATGTATCTTATCTCCACATATGTAGAACATTTGTATGTCAGTCATACCTGAATAAAGTAGTTTCACACACACACACACACACACACACACACACACACACAAATAAATTACCAGTTCAATTGGAAAAGAAGGCAACATCAAGTGCTAAGGATATAAAGAAATTAAGCATTTCATACCTGGTTTATGAGAGTGTTAAATTGGTACAGAATCTTTGAAAAACATGATGGCAATAAGTATTTAATACAGAAATGACTTCAGGGTGTGTGTGTGTGTGTGTGTGTGTGTGTGTGTGTGTGCAGATGGTCTCTGACTTATGTTGGTTTGATTAAGGATTTTTCAACTTTATGATAATGCGAAAGCATTAGGCTTTTAGTGGAAACTTCACATTTAGTACTTATACAACCATCCTGCTTTTCACTTTCAGTATATTATTTAATAAAGTATATGAGATAGTTCATACTTTATTATAATATAGGCTCTGAGATAGATGATTCTGTCCAACTGCAGGCTAATATAAGTCTTCTGATCACATTTAAGGCAGGATAGGCTATGATCCTGAGTAGGTTTGGTGTATTAAACGTATTTTTAAGTTAAGATAATTTTCAGTTTACAATGGATTTAGCAGGACATACCCCATTATGAGTTGTCAAATTAAGTGAATATATGCTAACTAAAATGCTTGCTCAATAGTTTGTATAACATTATTTATAATAGCTATGAACTTGAAGTGACATAAAGTCCTTCAACATAGGAATAGGCTAATACATTTTGAACTACTCAAACCACAGAATAATGCATGGCAATAAAAATCATTCAAATGCAATGTTTAGTGAAATACACTAGATGCAAAATAATGTATCTGTATGATACTACTTATATGTAATTCAAAAATAAGCAAAATTAATTTAGTATCTGAGAGATTAAAAAATGGTAACTCTGGGCAGGAAAACAGAAAAAGTGACTAGAAGAAAATATAAGAAATGCTAGTATGTCAAGGATTGGGTTGCTGTATTTCTGAATCTGGATGGTAGTCATGGGAGTGACCTCACTTGTGAAAACTCATCAGATTGAACACTTGTGATTTATTTACCTTTTATAATGTGTGTTACACTTCAGTAAAAGGCTCATTTTAAAAATATATAATTTTTAATCACCTTAATAATACTTCTTTTCAATTTTAATCTTATTAAGGAAAGCATAATAATTAGGGTCCATGTGATAAAAAAATGCAATGGATGCAGTATAACCTGATGAAACCTGTAAGATTTTTTTTAACTTTTAGATTTTAGAAAGTAATGTTTGCTTTATGAGATGCATTAATTTATAAAACAAATTAATATAATTCAACTAGTTCTATGGAATAGCACTTGTGCAAAATTTAAAAAACAAATGGTAAAAAATATTTTTACATATGTCCATTTTGTGTGTGTTTATGTGTTTCCTTAATTATTTTTATTCTTAATTATTTTTTCTCTCTCCTTGATTTTTGCCTTCCTCCTATTTAACTGAAAGTAACATTCAATCAGCTATCCACATTGGCTGTATAAATTTGCCTTGATCTCTATTTCATAGAAATGCAAACAAAAGGAAATACATGAACTTATTCATCAACTACAATAGCAAGGAAGGGAGTCAGTTAGCAAGTCAGATCTAAACTCAGAGCCTGAACTGGCTCTGCTTTTCCATGCTGTCTGAATTCCCAGTAAATTCTAAGTTCTTCTACTGCAGAAGGCATGACACACTAACTTCACAGAAAGTAGATGATCACAGATGTTTATTGACTAGTAAAGGATACAGAATAAGTCTTTATTAAGGCACACTTTATTCTTTTCTCTGTTGGTGAAAAATATTTAATCACAAAATACTTCCAAGGCCTAACATCAACCTAAGCTGTCATGATCTTTAGAAAGTGCTATTTTTAATAGTTTTTGATATTATATTATTTTTCATTTTTATTTTTTGAAACTATTTTTTAGCTATTCAATTATTTATTATATTATTATTATTATTATTATTATTATTTCATCAGAGTCTTACTCTGTCACCCTGGCTGGAATGCAGTGGTATAATCCCAGCTCACTGCAGGCTCAAACTCTTGGGTGATCCCACAGCCTCAGTCCCCCAGGTAGCTGGGACTACAGGCATGCGCCACCATGCGTAGCTAATTTTTAAAAAAATGTCTGTAGAGAGGCAGTCTCACTGTGTTGCCCAGACTGGTCTCAAACTCCTGGGCTAAAGTGATCCTTCCTCTTCGGTCTCCAAAAGTGCTGGGATTACAGGCATGAGCCACTGAGCCCGATAATTTTCAATTATTGTATTAGCATTTTTTTTTGGCTTTGAGTCTTCATTAATTAATATTGAATAATCATTTTTATCACATAATAATAGTAAATATGAGTTCAATATACATTAAAATAAATAATATTGAAACTAAAGCTGTATAAGTGAAAGAATTAGAATTGTTTTGGTTTTTTCCTGATGTCCTTTTTAACATGTTTTGTTTTGCCTATTTAAATATCAGGCTTTCCTTATTCTCAGATCAATCAAGCATGCGATCAAAACATATCTCCAAATGAAATATGAATGTGGGCAGGGGAATCAATATTCCTAATTTAAAAATAAATCAGAGGGATAAAGTAGAATGAGCTATTTCCTTTGACTAATGAAGTAAGATAAGGTGCTCTGCTTCTAGATGTCTGCTCTTATAAAGGTTAGAGCTAAAGCAAAATGGATTGAGCCTTTGACTATAAATATTAGGAAATATTCATAGCAGGCCACTTCTAACACAGTGTGCTGACATGTTGACCTGCTATATTCATTAGCAAGTGTGAGTCTGCAGGTGAATATAAGTAACAACAGCAACCTTATCTGTAAGAAAAAAAAAACTCCACATACTTCAGTTAAATCCTTCCAATTCAATCTAGGCTTACAATTCAGTCTGCTTTTGAAAATGAGTTTTGTCTAGTGTTTTTTCTTCTGAGTTCAGCCTTAAAGGAGAGAAATACTTATTATTTTTATGCAGACTCTGTTCGAGAATTTCAAATGATTCTGAAAGAAAAGCAAGTTTGTAAAAATGTTATCTACATGTACCAACAAAGTTTATCATTTTTTCTTTTAAGGGGAAAAAAAAAAGACCTGAAATGTCTGCCATGCTGTTTCAATGCATAGTTTTTGAACATTTTAGTGTCTTTCTAGCTTAGGCTCTGGATGTACAAAAATAAATATATGAAAAGTACACATGCTCATTGACTAACAATAAGATTATACCCTGATTAACCCATTGTTTGAATGTATCGTTAAATTGAAAATTTTGTACACATGATGGAATGTGAAAATACAAAACACTATCAAAAAACACTGCCAACAGTTGTTTATCCTTGTGATCAAGATGCTCTCCAGTATCAGGAGACAGTATCCTACCATATATTGGTAGCTGGGAAAAAGATCAAAATGTAAAACTTAAAAGTATGGTTTCCACCGAAGGTATATCGTTTTCACACCATTGTAAAGTCAAAAAAAAATCTAAAGTTAAACCATTGTACATCAAGACCCGTCTACATTATTTACCACATTTTCCTCCAGGTAGTTGGAGTATTATTGGGATGTGTACCTCAAAGAGTAACTCAACACTGGAGAAAAGACAATACAACTTACAATTTTCCAAAGTACTGTTATAGATATTTAGAAGAATTTGTATAGATTGTGGGTTACCTTCCTTGTGAACCGAGGAAAAAACATAAAGAGAAAACCCGTACTGCCCACTTCAGACCAATACTGACACATGTTCCAGGCTGGACCCGAAGCCCATCCTTCTGAAATCCAGATTTGTCCTTCTCTTTTCCTTTGTATAACTGAGTTATTTCTTCAACTCTGAAAATTCCTTTTCTCTTACGGTTATTTACTGAGTAACACATTTCTGCCTAGCTCACCCTTGATCTCTCTTTCAGAGGACTTAAAAAAAAAAGAAAAATCAAGAAATAAAGAAACGAAGAGAGGCAGGAAGGAAGAGATAAAGAAGGAAGAAAGGAAATACAGAAATAAAAACTTTCATGTTTCCAATTCCACTATTGTGGAGAAACACGTAACAGGTATATCAAAATAAAAACTTAGATCAGTAAATGTTACAAGATTTTCAGATACCTCAGAGCAGCAGCCCCCCACCTTTTTGGAATCAGGGACCCGTTATGCAGAAGACAACTTTGGGGGGAGCATTAGAGACTCATAAGAAGTACCCCACCTTGGCCCTGCATACTCAGTATGCAATGGGGTTCGCGTTCTTATGAGAAACCAAAGCCACTGCCGATCTGACAGGAAGTGGAACTCTGCTCACCCCCTGCTCACTTCCTGTTGTGCTGTCCGGTTCGTGGCCCCGGAAACTGCGGGACCCAGCCTTAGAGAGTTCTTACTGTAATTATTTCGTAGATATTTATGCATTTTTAATGTTTCTTCTTAGCAATACCCCTTCTCTATCTCTGGATTCCTGCTCCTTCAGTCCTTCTCAAAATCCCAGAATATTTTAAGACATGTAACAACCAAATGACTGCTATTGATGGGTATCAGCAAGTTAGAGCAGATGCCAGCTGCAAAGAATTGAATGTGCTTTCTGGTACGTGCAGCTCTGAAGGAACTAAACGGTCATCACATGCTTGTCCTCAGAAATGGGTATCATTCACCTCAATGCAGACATTCTTTTATGAGGAAAAGACCACCTAATGTCTTCTCCTGCTAAGGCAGGTTCAAACTGTTCTTATGCCCAGGTGTTAATGTACTTGTATTTGTATTAATGTACTTGTATTTTGTTCTCAGCCTGGACCATCTGGTTTGTACTCTCTTCTCAACCATGAATTCTATCAACCCAGAGACCCGCCCTAACCTGCAAGTTAAGAATGTTGGGACAGAGGAAGTAGTAAGCTCCAGGAGATATATTTCACTGTGCAAAGTTATCCTTGAGTCCTTTAAGGATTAAAATAAGGCAAATGCGTTCTTAATCATCGAGTGCCAATATTATGATGTAAATTTCATTGCTAACTGGGACTTTGGAGCATAACAGTTTACAAAGACAAGGAAAGGAAAACAGCTTTGGCTTTAAGGAATTTTTGACTTAGAAAAAATTGCTTACAATCTGTAATATGTTAGAATATTTGCATTACTTTGTGAGATGATCTAGCCTTTCTATATTTAAAAGCTTTATT
Organism: Carlito syrichta; assembly: GCF_000164805.1. Classification (NCBI taxonomy): domain Eukaryota; kingdom Metazoa; phylum Chordata; class Mammalia; order Primates; family Tarsiidae; genus Carlito; species Carlito syrichta. The sequence continues at coordinate 36,203 of NW_007256803.1, forward strand.
TTCTGAACTTTCAAGATTATAGCAGACTGCAAACAGTGTGAACTCTGAGATTACCAGCCAACTGTCTCAGTAATAGTTTTTTGTAGATGCAAGTGATAGAATCACAACTCACATCAAGTAAAGGACAAACAAAAATAAATTTTTGTTTGTGGTAGACAAAACTACTGGAGTAGTCCACAAAACAAAACAAATTTTAAAAATTTAAAGAAAGAAAGAAGAATCAAAGCCTCAGAGACTGACAATGAGATTCAATGCTAACAAAACGATATTTATTTCTGTAGATTTTTACCAGATTTTATTTTGTACATCTTTTTATGAAAAAAAGGTGACTAGTGAGAATCTTATCATTTTACACTTAAAATTCTAGAGAATAGGAAACCTTTCTTCCACATTCAATTTAAAAAGTACAGAAAGGACTCAAATTGACCTATCCTAGATTGTGTTCCTATGGTGGACATATGCGGCACAGCCAGTACTCTGTGAATACATGGTATAAGGAATGGTTTTTTGGTGGTATGTACAGTGCTCTTACAAGAAAAAGAAATGTAAGCATGAGCACAAAGACACCTAGGAGCACACATATGTGGCAGTTATTGTGATTTAAGACATTCCCAAATCCCTCGTTTAAAACTAAGTGTTGCCAGTGGGAACCGGCCATGTCAGATGTAGTGCAAGTGGCATCATCCAACACCAGGATAAAGAATAGTAATCTGGAAATGGGGCCATGTGGCAACATTTTCTGGAATATGCTTGTTGTTTTTGTTGTTATTGTTGTTCACTGACTGTCAGCAGCAGTAAAAATTCCCTCCTCTCAGTGAGGCAGAGATTGTTCAGTGTATAGAATCAGTAGAAATACACACAAGTAGATTCTGTACTATACCAATTATGGAATAATGCAGGTGTGTACCAGGAATGAATGTTTGAGTCCATGAGGATGTGTGCTTTTGTGTTGGAATCCTTCATTCATTCAGCTGTGCCTTTGGTGTTTCATGATCTCCTGTGTGGGGAATTGTATCTTATGAAAGCATAGATTCTGCCATTTCCCTAAAATGACTGACTTTATTTTTAATTAAATTCCACATATACAAAGTGACACCTAGGCGCGTAATACTGTAGGTGAAGCAAAAGTGAAGAAGTTTCTATCCTATAAGAACTAACAGACTCATGTAGCAACCCTCCAACTCCTACCTCCATCCCTCAAATACATACAAAAAGAAAAAAGTGTTTAGGAGGCAGTAATGAAATGCTAACCAAACCATGTGTGTATGTGTGTGTGTGTGTGTGTGTGTGTGTGTGTGTGTGTGTGTGTGTGTGCGCAGCCTACCTTGAAGAGTTTTTAAAAGAAAAATGTGATGTTTTGTGAAAGATTTCAAATAATTTTGCTGTATTTCTACTTAACAGAACTTAAAAATGAAATTGAAAAGAAAATCTATAATGAAAAGAGAATCCTAAGTCAAGAACAGCTGAGTAAAGAGCTGAGTAAGAAACTGACAAGCCATAGGCCCAAGGAATTTGGAAATGTTCGACACAAGTGAAGATAGCAGGAACAACAATAAAAATCTAAAGTAGATGTCAGGAATCTGCAATTGAGGAAGATTGACAGACTGTGAGAGTAGAGTGTGGGCTGGAGCAGTCCCTGATGAAGTCTGAACAGAAACTGCTTGCTGGTGCTGCCTTTGATATGACTGAGTGTGTAGTTCAGCTATGGGGTCAGTGGGTCGTATTCTAGGGCCTGGTGGTATGGTAGAATAGCCATGAGATGCATGTCTCCAGAACATAAAACCCACAGTTCTTTAACACAGATATGAGAAATAAGCTTTATATTTATTACTTTGATATATCACATAATATCAAATAATTCTAAATTTAAAAAGCAATAGTCATTGTAAACTTTTAAAGCAGAAGTTAATAAGTGAAATGGTAATGTACCAAGGCAGATTCACTTAATTTAAGTGAACACATCACAATATTCTTGTGGCAGCAGATTCAGTGTTTTGATTCAGTGTTTGAAACATTGAAGAACTAAGTGGGAGAATGAATTGGGGTATGTAGAAATGATAAAAATAAGATGTTTAGATAAAAAGACTACACAGTCCACTAGAGTTTGTAACTAAAAATTTGGGTAACAAAACAACTGTGTAGAACTAGACAGGAAAAAATGTTTAAACTTGTTAGTAATTCATTTTTGAAATATGAAAACACACTTTTATTAACTACAAGTGTATCAATTTGATGCATTTTATTGATACAATTGGTTCATAGCCAACCAACAAACAAAAATCATAACCCAACATCATTCTTTTATCAGAAATTTTTTGCAAATATTGATTTTTTAAAATTAATCAATATTTTTTATTATGGTTTTGTGGGGTACAGTTAAGGGTTAGGTGTACAATTATGTTTCATTCAGGCACCCTGTTGATAAGAGGTGTTTTCCCATCCCCAGACAGATATTTGCTACTGTTAATCCCATTCCCCTCCCCCTCATAGTTTCCCAGTACTGTCAGTCATTTTCTTATAGTATTACATTGGATGTTCAAGGTCCATTATATGAGTGAGAACATGTGATACTCAGATCTTTGTTTCTGTGAGAGGTCACTCAGTATTATAGACTCTAGTTGCATCCAGGTGGCTGCGAAATTCATGATTTTGTTCTTTTTTATGGCTGCATAGTATTCCATCGTGTATATGTACTACAATTTTAATCCTGTCCTCTTTTGATGGGCAGCATGGTTGTTTCCAGGTTCTTGCTATTGTGAACAACGCTGCGATAAACATACGTGTGCAGGTATCTTTTTTATAGAGTGATTTGAGTTCTTCAGGGTATATTCCCAGTAGGGGGATTGCGGGATCATACGGAAGGTCGATTTTTAGAGCTTTTAGGAATCGCCACACTGCTTTTCACAGAGGTTGCACTAGTTTACACTCCCACCAACAGTGTAGAAGTGTTCCCTTTTCACCACACCCTCTCCAGCAGCTGTTATTTTTTGAGTTGTTGATAATTGCCATTCTGACTGGAGTTAGGTGGTATCTCAGTGTGGTTTTGATTTGCATCTCCCTGATGATTAGTGAGGTTGAGCATTTCTTCATGTGTTTGTTGGCTGTTCGAATGTCTTCTTTTGTGAAGTGTCTGTTCATATCTTTTGCCCATTTTATAATGGGGTTGTTTGTTTTCTTCTTTTCAGTACGCTTCAGTTCCTTGTAGATCCAGGATGTTAAGCCTTTGTCAGACCTAGAGTTGGCAAATACTTTTTCCCAGTCTGTAGGCTGTCTCCCTGCTCTCTTGATGGTTTCTTTGGCTTTGCAGAAGCTTGTCAGTTTAATAAGGTCCCATTTGTCTATCTTCTCTCTTATGTCCTGTGGGTTTCGGGTTTTGTACAGGAATTGGATGCCAGTTCCGATTTCCATGAGAGTATTTCCTTCCTTTTCTAAGGTTCTTATGGTTTGAGGTTTTACATTTAGGTCTCTGATCCATTTGGAGTTAACCTTTGTGCATGGGGATAGATAGGGGTCCTGTTTCAATCTTCTGCATGTGGTCAGCCAGTTTTCCCAGCACCATTTACTGAATAGGTTCTCCTCTCCCCAGTGGTAGGTGGTGGGGGCTTTGTCGAAGATGAGTTGGTTGAGAAATTGAGATTTTGCTTCTGGAATCTCAATTCTGTTCCATTGATCTATATGCATGTTCCTGTACCAATACCAAGCTGTTTTGATGATTGTAGCTTTATAGTAAAGTTTGAAGTCTGGTATTGTAATACCACCTGCTTTGTTTTTTTTGCTGAGGATTGTTCTGGCTATTCTTGGACGTTTGTGTTTCCATATGAATTTCTGTGTTGTTTTTTCTAGGTCTGAGAAGAATGTTGTTGGTAATTTAATGGGTATTGCATTGAATTTGTAGATTGCCTTAGGTAAGATGGACATCTTCACAATATTGATTCTTCCGATCCATGAGCATGGGATATTTTTCCACTTGTTCTTGTCAGCTTTGATTTCTTTGAGCAGTGTTTTGTAATTTTCATTGTAAAGGTCTTTCACGTCTCTGGTTAGGAAGATGCCAAGGTTTTTCATTTTTTTTGTGGCTATTGTGAATGGAATTGTGTTTTTTATTTGGGTTTCTGTTTGTTTATTATTGGTGTAGAGAAATGCGATTGTCTTTTGTACATTTATTTTGTATCCTGAGACTTTGCCAAAGGCCTTCATCAATGTAAGGAGGCTTTTGAAAACCTTGGGTTTTCAAGGTACACAATCATATCATCTGCATAGAGAGATAACTTGACTTCCTCTTTTCCTATTTGAATACCTCTGATTGCCTCCTCTTCTCTGATTGCTGTAGCCAGGACTTCCAATACTATGTTGAACAGGAGGGTTGAGAGTAGGCATCTTTGTCTAGTTCCAGTTTTCAGGGAAATTGGTTCCAATTTTTGTCCATTTAGGAGTATGCTGGCTGTGGGTTTCTCGTAGATGGCTTTTACTATTTTGAGGTATGTTCCCTGTATGCCTAGATGTTCAAGGGTTTTTATCAAGAAGCGGTGCTGGATTTTATCAAAAGCTTTTTCTGCATCTAATGATATGATCATGTGGTTTTTGTTTTGACATCTGTTGATATATTTAATTACATTTATGGTTTTACGAATGTTGAACCAGCCTTGCATCCCAGGAATGAAGCCTACTTGGTCATGGTGAATGATTTTTGAGATGTATTGCTGAATTCGGTTTGCTAGGATCTTGTTGAGAATTTTAGCATCTATGTTCACCAAAGATATTGGCCTGTAGTTCTCTTTCTTTGTTGGATCTTTACCTGGCTTGGATATCAATGTGATGTTGGCTTCGTAAAATGATTTGGGGAGA
>NW_007256804.1:0-496 GCF_000164805.1 Carlito syrichta
CATATTGGAGGTGTGCCAGTCACTGGGAAACATATTATAGAGTAGGACCAATCCTTGGGGAACCCATCACACAAGAAAGCTGCTCACCCTTTATCAAGGAGCTACAGTCACTGAAACAACCATCATAGAAGGGAACCAGTATCTGACACACTCATCACAGAGCAGAGTCAGTTAATGCAGCAACCATCAAAAAAGGAGTAACAGACACTGGAGTACATATCACAGACAAGGGATAGTCACTGAGACACGCATTAAGGAGGAAGGCCAGTCACAGAATCATCCATTAAGAGGGGCTGAGTCATAAGTGCTCTCATCACAGAGAAGCATCAGTAACTGGTGCAGCCATCACAGAGTAAGAAAAACCAGTGTGGCACCCAACACAGAGAAGGGTAGGTCACTGGGGAATTTTTCACAAAGGAGGTCTAGTAAAAAGACCACTACACATTATAGTGGAGACCAAGTCACTGGGCCATGTATTCCAGAGGAAAATTTGTCA
>NW_007256804.1:2144-2680 GCF_000164805.1 Carlito syrichta
CTCACTAGTGCACCAATTAAGGAGAATATCCTGTCACTGGGGCACCCATAATGGAGGAAGGTTAGTCACTGATGCAGCTATTATTTAGGAGACACAGTCACTAGGGTAAATATCACAGATGAAAGCTAACCATTGAGTCACTCATCACTAAGGAAGATCAATCACCAGGGCAATTTTCACAGTCATTTTGGCACCCATCACAGAAGAAGACCAGTACTGGGGCAACCAGAAGAAAGGAGGCCCAGTTTCTGGGGCATCTATCACAGAGGAGCATCAGTCACTGCATAAGCGTCATTTTGGAAGGCCATTCATGGGGCAACCATTAAGAGAGATCCAAGCCGAGCTCAGTGGCTCAGCCTGTAGTCCCGCACCTTTGGGAGGCTGAGGTGAGTGGATTGCCTGAGCCCACAGAATTCGAGACCCGCCTGGGCAGGTGAAACCTCATCTCTACAATAAAATCAAAAAATTAGCCAGGTGTGGTAGTGCGCGCCTGTAATTCCAGCTACTCGGAAGGCTGAGACAGAAGGATCGCCGGA
>NW_007256805.1:0-1481 GCF_000164805.1 Carlito syrichta
TGTTCTCTCTTCCTTTCCATTAAATTCTTTCCTCTCCATTCCATTCCATTCCATTCCATTCCATTGCATAACTCTCTACTCCATTCCTTTCCTCTCCATTCCCTTCCATTCCACTCCATTGAATTCCACTCTACTATATTCCATTCCATTCCATTCCCTTTTAATTCATTCAATTGCATTACATTCCACTCAATTCCATTCCATTCCAAACCTTTCAATTCCATTGATTTTCATTCCGTTCCATTCCATTCCTCTCAATTCCATTCAGTCCATTGCATTCCGCCCAACTCCATTGCATTGCATTCCATTCTTCTCCTCTCCATTCCATTACTTTCCACTGTTCTCTCTTCCTTTCCATTAAATACCATTCTTCTCCATTCCATTCCATTTCATCACATACCTCTCCACTCCATTGCACTCCTATCCATTCCATTTCATTCCACTTCATTCGATTCCACTCTATGCCATTCCACACCACTCCATTCTACTCCACTCCATTCCATTCCATGTCTTTCCATTTCAATCAATTCAATTCCATTCCATTCCACGCCATTATATTCCCTTCGTCCTCATTCCACTCCATTCCTCTCCATTCCAGTGCATTCCATACCATTCCTCTCCATTCTTCTCATTCCATGTCTCTCCATTCCATTCCATTCCCCTCTATTCCATTCCAGTTCATTCCATTCCATTCTTTACTCTACATTCCATTTCATACCATTCTACTCCATTTCATTCCATTCCATTCCTTTCCATTCCATTCCATTCCTGTCCATTCCCTTCCATTCCGTTTCTCTCCATTCCTCTCCTTTTCATTCCTTTCTATTCCTCTCCAATCCATTCAATTTCTCTCCATTCCATTCCTCTGCATTCCACTACATTCCATTCCTCTTCATTCCATTACATTCCTCTGTATACCATTCCATTCCTCTCTATTCCATTCCTCTCCATTCCACTACATTTCATTCCTCTCCATTCGTTTCCATTTCATGCCATGCATTCCATTCCACCACATTCCATTTCACTCTATTCTACACCTTTCCCTTCCATTCCATTCCACTCCACTCCATTCCATTCCACTACTTTCTGCTCCACTCCATTCCTCTCCATTCCTTTTATTCTCTTCCATTCCATTTCTTTCCATTCCATTAAGCTAAATTCCATTCCTCTACATTCCATTCTATGCATTCCAGCAATTCCACTCCATTTTTTTTCAATTCCGTTCCTCTCCATTCCATACCATTCCTCTCCATTCCGTTTCATTCAATTTCATACCTCTCCCATCCATTCCATTCCACTCCATTCCATTCCACTCCATTCCATTCCATTCCATTCCATTCCATTCCATTCTTCTTCCTTCCATACTTTTGAATTCCTTTCCATTCCATTCCATTGAATACTTTCAATTCCATTCCTTAACCCTCCATTCCATTCCTCTCCATTCTATTCCATTCTATTCCTCAAAATTCCCTTCGATTCCA
>NW_007256805.1:1501-7649 GCF_000164805.1 Carlito syrichta
TTCCATTCCATTCCTATCCATTCCATTCCCTTCCTGTCCATTTCCGTTCATTCCATTTTCTTCCATTCCTCTTCTTTCTATTCCTTTCTATTCCTCTTCTTTCCATTCAGTTCCATTCCATTCAATTCCTTTCCATTCCATTCCGCTGCATTCCATTCCATTCCATTCTTCATTCCATTACATTCCTCTCCATACCATTCTATTCCTCTCCATTCCATTCCTCTCCATTCTACTACATTTCATTCCTTTCCATTCTTTTCCATTTCATGCCATGCATTCCATTCCACCACATTCCATTCCACTCTATTCTACACCTTTTCCTTCCATTCCATTCCACTCCATTCCATCCCATTATACTAATTTCTGGTCCACTCCATTCGTCTTCATTCCTTTTATTCCTCTCCATTTCATTTATTTCCATTCCATTAAGCTTAATTCCATTCCTCTACATTCCATTCCATGCATTCCAGCAATTCCACTCCATTTTTTTTCAATTCCATTCCTCTCCATTCCATACCATTCCTCTCCATTCCGTTTCATTAAATACCATACCTCTCCCATCCATTCCACTCCACTCCACTCCACTCCACTCCATTCCATTCCATTCCATTCCATTCCATTCCATTCCATTCCATTCCTTACTCATCATTTTTTCCATTACTCTTATTCCATTTCATTCCATTTCATTTCATTCTTCTCCATTCCGTTCCATTCTATTCCTTTACATTCCAATCTCTTCCACTTCTCCCCATATCATTTCATTCCATTCCAATGTATTTCATTCTGTTCCAATATCTCCATTCATTTTCATTCCATTCCTCTCCATTCTTCTCCATTCCATTCAATTCAATTCCATTTTATTCCCCTCCTTTAAATACTATTTCATTCCATTCCATTCCATTCCATTCTCATTCATTCCTCTCTATTCAATTGCATTAAATTCCATTCGATTCCATTCCATTACAACACTCTCAATTCAATTGAATTTCATCCAATTCCATTACATTCCCCTCCATTCCATTCCATTTCATTCCTCATAACTCCATTCCATTCCATTTCTTTCCATTAATCTCTATTCCATTGCATTCCATTCCATTGTTCTCTCTTCCTTTCCATTAAATTCTTTCCTCTCCATTCCATTCCATTCCATTGTATAACTCTCTACTCCATTCCTTTCCTCTCCATTCCATTCCATTCCACTCCATTAAATTCCACTCTACTATATTCCATTCCATTCCTTTCCATTCCATTCCATTTCTATTCATTCCATTCCTTTGCATTCCATTCATCTCCATTCCATTCCATTCCGTTCCATTTCATTCCATTCCATGCAATTCCATTCCAGTCCATTCCATTACACTCCATCCACTCCAGTCCATTCCTTTCCCTTCCTTTCCATTGTGTTCATTTCCATTCCATTCCTCTCTATGAAATTTCTCCTGATTCCACTCCATTTCATTCCATTCTTCTCCATTCCATTCCATTCCTTTTCATTCCAATCCAATCCTCTTCATTCAAATTCTTGGCTTGTCATTTCACTCTTCTCCATTCAGTTCCTCTCCATTCGAATGCATTCCATTCCAGTTTTCTACATTCCTTTCCAATCATCTCCTTTCCTTTCCATTCCTCTTCATTCCATTCCATTCCATTCCACTGTATTCCATTCCATTCCACTTCTCTCCATACATCTCCATTCCATTCCTCATTATTCCATTCCATTCCATTCCGTTCCATTCCTTTGCATTCCATTCCATTCCACTCCTCTCCATTCCATTCCATTCGTCCCAACTCCATTCCTTTCCATTCCATTCCATTCCATTCCTCTCCATGCCATTCCATTCCATTCCATTCCATTCCCATGTTCTTTCTTCCTTTCCATTAAATACCATTCTTTTCCATTCCATTGCATACCTCTCCACTCTTTTGCACTCCTCTCCATTCCATTCCATTCCACTTCATTCGGTTCCCCTCCATGCCATTCCACTCCACTCCATTCCATTCTATTCCTCTCCAATCCACTCCATTATATTCCCTTCCACTCCACTCCACTCCACTTATTTCCTTTCCATTCCATTCAATTCATTCCACTCCACTATATTCCCTTCCTCTTCCTTCCATTCCATTCTATTACATTGCATTCCAATCCATTCCATTCCATTCCTTTACTCTCCTTTCCATTTCTTACCATTCCACTTCATTTCATTCCATTCCATACCAATCCATTCCTTTCCATTCCATTCCTGTCCATTCTTTTCCATTCCATTTCTCTCCATACCTCTCCATTCCATTGCTTTCCATTCCTCTCCATTCCATTCAGTTTCATTCCATTACATTCCTCTCCGTACCATTCCATTCCTCATCATTCCATTCCTCTCAATTCCACAACATTTCATTCCTCTACATTCATTTACATTTCATTCCATTCCACCCCATTCCATTTCTATTTTTCACCTTTTCCTTCCATTCCATTCCATTCTACTCCATTCCATTCCACTAACATCTTTTCCACCCCATTCCTCTCCATTCCTTTTATTCTCTCCTTCCATTTCTTTGCATTCCATTACGCTCCATTAAATTACTCTCCATTCTTTTCCATGCATTCCAGTCATTGACGTCCATTTTTTTCAGTTCCATTCCTCTCCATTCCATACCATTCCTTTTCATTCAATTCCATTCCTCTCCCATCCATTCCATTCCACTGCATTCCATTCCATACAATTCCATTCCTCTCCATTCCATTCCATTCCGTTCATCTAAATTCCGTTCCATTCCATTCCACTCCAATCCATTCCTGTTCTTTCTTCTCCTTTCCATTCCATTCCATTCTTTTCCATTCCATTACATCCTCTCCATAACAATCCTTTCGTCTCCATTCCTCTCCATTCCTTTCCATCCCTACCGATCCTATCCATTCCATTCCATTCTATTCCATTCCTTTCCATTCCATTCTTCTCCCTTCCATACCTTTGCATTCCTTTTCATTCCATTCCATTCCATTCCGTTCATCTAAATTCCATTCCATTCCATTCCACTCCAATCCATTCCCTTCCAATCCATTCCTGTTCTTTCTTCTCCTTTCCATTCCATTCCATTCTTTTCTTTCCATTACATCCTCTCCATAACAATCCTTTCGTCTCCATTCCTCTCCATTCCTTTCCATTCCATTCCATTCAACTCCATTGCAATCCATTCCATGTCATGGAATTCCTCTCCATTCCATTCTATTCTTCTCTATTCCATTCCTCTCCATTCCATTGAATGCCATTCATCTCCATTCCACTCCATTCCTTACCATTCCATTCCATTCCTCTCCACTCCTTTCCATCCCTACCATTCCTATCCATTCCATTCCATTCTATTCCATTCCTTTCCATTCCATTCTTCTCCCTTCCATACCTTTGCATTCCTTTTCATTCCATTCCATTGAATACCATTCGATTCCATTCCTTTCCCCTGCATTCCATTGCTCTCCATTCCATTCCATTCCATTCCTCAAAATTCCGTTCTTTCCATTCCATTTCATCACATTCCTGGTAATTTCATTCCTCTCCTTTCCATTCCTTTTCTCTCTATACATTCCATTCAACTCCATTACATACCATTCCATTCCTCTCCATTCACTTGCATTCCAATCATTCCATTCCATTTTTCTCCTTTCCCTTCCATTCAATTTCATTCCATTTCATTCCTCTCCATTTAATTCCATTACATACCTCTCCATTCCTTTCCTCCCCATTACATTCCTCTCCATTACATTCCTTTCCATTTCCTACCTGTCGGATACATTCCATTCCATTCCATTCCTCTCCATTCCATTCCATTCCTCTCCATTCCATTTCATTCCTCTCCATTCCTTTCCATTTCTCCATTCCCTTCCATCCCATTCCTCTCCATTCCAGTCCATTCCATTACCTTTCATTCCGTTCGATTCGATTCAATTTGATTCCTTCCATTCCATCCCATTCCTCTTCATTCAATTCCCCTCCATTTCATTCTCTCCATTCTATTCCATTCCATTTCATTCCAATCCTCTCCATTCCTTTGGATTCCTTTCCAACCATTCCTCTCCATTCTATTCCATAAGATTCATTCCATTCCAATCCATTCCTCTCCATTCCATTCGAATCCTCTCCATTAAATTCCATTACTCTCCATTCCTTTCCATTACTCTCCATTCCATTTCATTCCATTTTATTCTGTACCTTTCCATTCCATTCCATTCCATTCCATTCCATTCCATTCCATCCTATTCCATTCGTATCCAAATCATTTCATTCCCTTCCAATCAATTCCATTCTATTTCAGGACTCTCCATTCATTTCAATTCCATTCTTCGCCATTCTTCTTCATTCCATTCCTCTCCATTCTTCTCCATTCCAATCAATTCCAATCCACTACTTTCCTCTACTTTGGATTCCTTTCCATTCCATTTCATTTTCTTCTAATTCATTCAATTGCATTACATTCCATTCGATTTCATTCCATTCCAAACCTTTCAGTTCCATTGAATTTCATACATTCCATTCCATTCCTCTCCATTTCAGTCCATTGCCTTGTTCTCTCTTCCTTTCCATTAATTACCATTCTTCTCCATTCCATTCCATTTCATTGCATACCTCTCCACTTTTTTGCACTCTTCTCCATTCCATTCCATTCCACTTCATTCGGTTCCCCTCCATGCCATTCCACTACACTCCATTCCATTCTATTTCTCTCCAATCCATTCCATTATATTCCCTTCCACTCCACTCCACTTATTTCCTTTCCATTCCATTCAATCCATTCCACCCCATTATATTCCCTTCCTCTTCCTTCCATTCCATTCCTTTCCATTTCTGTCCATTCCATACCATTCCTCTCCATTCCATGCCTCTCCATTCCATTCTATTACATTACATTCCAATCCATTCCATTCCATTCCTTTACTCTCCTTTCCATTTCTTACCATTCTACTTCATTTCATTCCATTCCATACCAATCCATTCCTTTCCATTCCATTCCTGTCCATTCTTTTCCATTCCATTTCTCTCCATACCTCTCCATTCCATTGCTTTCCATTCCTCTCCATTCCATTCAGTTTCATTCCATTACATTCCTCTCCATACCATTCCATTCCTCACCATTCCATTCCTCTCAATTCCACAACATTTCATTCTTCTACATTCATTTACATTTAATTCCATGCATTCCATTCCACCCCATTCCATTTCTATTTTGCACCTTTTCCTTCCATTCCATTCCATTCTACTCCATTCCATTCCACTAACATCTTTTCCACGCCATTCCTCTCCATTCCTTTTATTCTCTCTCCTTCCATTTCTTTGCATTCCATTACGCTCCATTAAATTACTCTCCATTCTTTTCCATGCATTCCAGTCATTGACGTCCATTTTTTTCAGTTCCATTCCTCTCCATTCCATACCATTCCTTTTCATTCAATTCCATTCCTCTCCCATCCATTCCATTCCACTGCATTCCATTCCATACAATTCCATTCCTCTCCATTCCATTCCATTCCGTTCATCTAAATTCCATTCCATTCCATTCCACTCCAATCCATTCCCTTCCAATCCATTCCTGTTCTTTCTTCTCCTTTCCATTCCATTCCATTCTTTTCCATTCCATTACATCCTCTCCATAACAATCCTTTCGTCTCCATTCCTCTCCATTCCTTTCCATTCCATTCCATTCCACTCCTCTCCATTCCATTCCATTCCATTCTTTTCCATTCCTCTCCATTCTATTCCATTCCTCCCCCTTCTATTCCATTCCTCTCCATTCCATTCCATTCTATACCATTCCATTCCATTACTTTCCATTCCATTCCATTTCATATCTTGCCATTTCATTCTATTCGTCTCCATTCGTTCCATTACTCTCCATTCCATTCCATACCATTCCTCTCTATTCTATTCCAATGCATCCCATTCCATTCCATTCCTCTGCATTCCGTTACATTCCTCTCCATACCATTCAATTCCTCTCCATTCCATTCCTGTCCATTCCTCTCCATTCCATTACTCTCCATTCCATTCCATTACATGTCTTTCCATTCAACTCCACTCCATTCCATTTCTCTCTATTCTATTCCATTATTTTTCATTCCATTCCATTCCACTCCATTCTTTCTTTTCCATTCCATTCCTCT
>NW_007256806.1:0-336 GCF_000164805.1 Carlito syrichta
TATGGAGGTGACTGCGGAAGCCAGGGACAATCCTACCATGACTGGAAGGAAGACAGCCCTCTTGCGTCGGTATTTGGGAGTCAAGAGGGCCTGGAGGTCAGCAATGGAGTAGAGAGAGAGCTGTGGGATTAGTGTAACAACTATACAGGGGGAGGTGAGATTGGAGGTCTGGGAGAGGAGGGTGCCATTGCACCATAAGAAGAGGCCGGGTGGGAGGAAGTGTCCGTTTGTCGAGTTTATGGTGGTTGAACAGAGAGAGCTATTTGAATGGAGAGTGGGAACATTGGACGGACCAATACAGAGGTAAGAGGAGTTGGATGCCACTTCCCAAAGTGG
>NW_007256806.1:358-2682 GCF_000164805.1 Carlito syrichta
AATGAGGCACAAAGAAAGCATTGTGAGGAGGGGAGAGAAGGGAAGGACCGATTTAAGAAGTGGAGGGTGTGGCCTATTATAGTAAGCCAAGAAGGGAGATGCTGGGAGGGTTGTAAGGAGAGGTGGTCTTCTGAGGAAGGTGGCAAAGGGTCTACTGCTGCCAGGAGCTGTTGTTCTTAGGTCTTTATGTGCTCCACCACTGATACCGTGACAGAAGGGGTAAAGGTGGAGCGAGAGATGGATAGACACCCAGTGGGACGTTCGTAATAATCCTTTGGGTAGACAGCTACGTATATGAGGTCTTTCCAGAGATCAGCGGTTGGATTAGGGATGCCAAAGGTGAAGTGGGAAAAGTGGCCTCCACGCCCAGAATGTCCACCTACATAGTGGCGAACAAGGAAGCTCGGCCCCCACCCAGGCTTTTCTGCTGATGGATTCGTCGGCATAGTGAATCCTGCATGACCAATAGAGACAGCCATTACATTTGTCAGGCCACCATTTGCAATAGTCCAGGGTTTGGTCTTCCAGTAAGCATAGAAAGGGCCAATGGGCATCTGTCAAGCTTATTGAGGACTTTAAGCTGAGGGAAATAGGTTGTGAGCAATTGTTTATGGGGCATGTTTGTTTGTCTAGGTCCTTGACTGCATCTAATCCGAGGTTGTTTTTGTAAAGTTCGCGGATGGTAAACCGATAATGGAGGATGGACAGGGTAGTGGGCTTGGTTTGGAAGACGACGGCAAGGAGGAAGGCGATGTTCATGTTGGGTCTTATTGTTAGTGAGCAGAGGAGGGGATTGAGCAACCCGCGCCAAGGAGCAGCACTATGTACAGCAATGTGAAACTAGGAGGAAAAGAAGGAGTAGGAAGAAAGGCAGTACTATTAGTAAGGGAAGAACGAAATTGACGACCATTTGGCAGAGGGTAGTTGTTGAGTGCAGGCGGCAACCTTCGCGTCTTGTGATTATGTGGGATTTTCCTGGATGACGGGCAGGGAGGGGGAGCGAGCAACACGGGATACTCGAAGTTTGAGAGGCTGGCCTGGAATTGTGGAACAAGAATAGGTCGGCGGCTCTGTGGAGGAAGGGGTAAAGGGAGGCAATTTAGCTGGTTTGAGGTGAGAAGTGTGAATCCAGGAACTGAGCTGTCCTTTGGTTAGGAGCAGCCTGGCTACCGTGGGGGTGAGAGGACGGTTTGGAAGTGTCCTTGACATTTTGGTTGTAAGCGAGTTCTGGTTTCTGGGTCCAAGAGGAAAACTCATTGTCCCGGGGTGAGAGGCTTTGGATCATGTGTTTCGGTGGGAGCGGGCAAAGGGAGATCTTGATACTGCCAGATATTGGAACGGATGAAGGACAGGAGGGGTTAAGTTATATGAAGGGGGACGTGAGGTGGAGAGGTTGGAATGCCAGGAGGAAGTGCAGGTCTGCCATATAGGACCTCAAAGGGTGAAAGCTGAGTGGGCCTTTTAGGGAAGACGCAAATGCGGAAGAGAGCTAGGGGAAGGAGGGAGACCCAGTCCCAATGGAGTTTGAGAGAGTTTGGTGAGGATATCCTTTAGTGTGTGGTTAGTTCGTTCAACCTTTCCTGATGATTGTGGGTGATAGGGAGTGTGAAAGTGCCATTTGATGTTGAGGGCAGCCATTAGAGACTGAACGACTTGTGAGGTGAATTCAGACCCGTTATCTGACTGAATGGAGAAGGGGACCCCGAACCGAGGGATGATGTGGTTGGCTAAAATAGATTCCACCGTAGCAGCCCACTTATTTGAGGTGGGATAGACCTCGACCCACTCGGAGAAGGTGTCAACCAGGACCAGAAGATATTTGATGTTACGGACGGGGGCCATGATGGTGAAGTCCACTTGCCAGTCTGACCCAGGGAGCTTTCCCCTAGCCTGGCGAGTGGGGAACGTTCTGGGCTTTAAGGGGGTATTAGGATCCGTTCGGTGGCAAGGATGTGTATGAGTTTTGTATGTTCAGGAGTAAGGTGGAAGAATGTTTTAAGAAATGAAGTGAGAGCCGCTGGGTTTGGGTGGAAAATTGAGTGTAGGTAGGGAATGAGATTGGACAATTGTGGGACTTCACTTGTATGTTCGGCTGGTGGGGAGGGGGTGTTAACGAATATGGTAGGAAGGGGTTTTAGGGCCACTTGGCGAGCCGCCCTGTCGGCCCATGAGTTCCCTTGGGTGATAAAAAATGAATCGACCTGGTGGGCTTTACAGTGTGAGATGCCTATGGCTGTGGGGAGGAAAGAGGCTTGAAGGAGGTCGGAAATGAGCTTAGCATTTATGATGGCCGACCCTTTGGTGGTTAACAATCCCTGTTCTTG
>NW_007256806.1:3987-4508 GCF_000164805.1 Carlito syrichta
GTGAAGAATGCATCTTTAAGGTCTATAACTGAAAAGTGAGTTGCTGTCGGAGGAATGGTAGACAGGATGGTATAAGGGTTGGGAACCAGTGGGTGAATGGGGAGAACAGCTGCATTTATTAGTCGAAGGTCTTGGACTAGCCGGTAGGTTCCATCAGGCTTTTTTACAGCCAAGATGGGAGTATTGTATGGCGAGTTGGTGGGCCTTAAGTATCCCTTGGGTAGTAGGGTGTTTATGACAGGCTGCAGACCTAGCAGACTGGCCCTGGGGAGAGGGTATTGTGGCTGACTGAGGTGAGTGGACAAGTCCTTTAACTGGATGTGAACGGGCAGGCACTGGGCTAATGAAGGGGTGTGGATGTCCCAGACTAGTGAGTTAACCACCGAGGCGAGTGGGGGAGGGAGCAAAGCGGGTTGTGGGGAGGGAGGCCAGGGAAGCCAAAAGGAGAAGTAGGGAAGTTGTCGGTAGTGGGTTGGTGAGGGCAGCACTGGGGTTGAAGGTGATGGATGCCTGAAATTTGG
>NW_007256807.1:0-903 GCF_000164805.1 Carlito syrichta
TAGCTACCTAGCTAGAAAGTTGAAATAGACAGCTGAGTTAACTAGATAACTATCTATGCATGTGCTGGTTTTGCCAACTGACTTAACTACCTAGCTACACATCTAACCAGCTGGCTAGTGAGATGACTTAATTAGGTTACTTAACTAGGAGGTTAACTGGCTAGCCAGCTGATTAACTAACTAGCTACCCACAGAGTCAACTGGCTAGCCAGCTGACTTAGCTCGATGAGTTAACTAGCTAGTAAGCTGACTTCACTAGCTGACTTAACCAGCTAGCTACCTAGTTAGCTGGCTTAACTTCTTGTCTTAACTAACTAGCTACCTAGTTAGCTAGCTAGCTAGCCAGCTGACATAACCAGCTAATTTAACTAGTGAGCTAACTGACATAACTGGCTGACTTATATAGCCAGCTTCCTAGCTAACCTTCTGACACAATTAGCTGAAATAAACAACTGGTCTGATGGATAGCCATCTGCATTAACTAGCTTTTTAACTAACTAACCATTTGGATAACCAACTGACTTAATAAGCTGACTTAACTAATAGCCCGCTGGTTTCCAACTGACTTAACCAGCAGACTTAACCTACCTAGCAAGTTGGTTTGACAACAGACTTACATAGCTAACTTAAGCTAGCAAGCTGTCTTGGCAGCTCACATAACTAGCTAGCTACCTACTGAGCCAGCAGGCAAGCCAGATGATTTAACTAGCTGACTTGAACAGCCAGGTTGCTGGCTTGCAAGCTGACTTATCTAGCTAGCTACCTACCTAAACAGCTGGCTAGACAGTCGAATAAACTAGCTGACTTAACCAGCTAACCAGTTCACTAGCCAACTGACTTAACATTAAGTCATCGCTAGTTAGCCAGGTAGCTTTCTAGCTGACTTAACTAGCTAGCTACCTG
>NW_007256807.1:2144-2683 GCF_000164805.1 Carlito syrichta
GGCAAGGCAGCTGTCTTAAGAAGCTGACTTAACTACCTAGCCAACTGGCTAGCCATCTGATTTAATTGCCTAACTACTTAGGTAGACAGCTGATGTAATTATCTGAAATAACTAGTGAGGCAGCTGGCTACCCATTTGACATAACCAGCTTTTTAACAAACTATCCATCTGGCTAGACAACTGAGTTCACCAGCTGACTTAAGTAGCTTGACAGCTGGTTAGCCAACTGATTATACTGACTATACTAGCTTGACAGCTGGCTAGCCAGCTGACTTAATTTCCTAGCTACCCAGATAGCCAGCAGCCCAGCTCAGTAACTTAACTAGTGGACTAAACGAAGTAACCAGCTGGCTAGCCACCACAGTTAACTAACTACCTACCTACATAGCCCTCTGGTTTGCCAACTTATTTATCTACCTAACTACCTGGTTAATATGCTGGCCAGCGAGCTGACTTAACTATGTGATTTAACAAGCTAACCAGCTGGCTAGCCAGCTGATTTAACTAGCTAGGTACCTTGTTCAGTAGCTGGCTAGCTA
>NW_007256808.1:0-10628 GCF_000164805.1 Carlito syrichta
TAGCAATAAGCAGTGCAGTCTCAGTAATGAGGACTCCCATTTGCAGATCCTCTCACAAACCTGATGGTGGTATCTCTTAGCAAGACGCTCTGTAGAATTTTGGAGTGGAGGACTCGTGTAACCAAGATTCCTTACGTTCCATAGCAACAGGTCGTGTAGTGTTCTGTATATGAGGACTCCCATTACTGAAATTCCTGCTTCATTTTCACCAAGACGCCAAGGTATTTCCTGTTGAACTGGAATTCCAGTTGCTTGGATATTAAGAGAAAGACTCCCATAAAGTTATTGTGGAAGTGGAACCCAAGATTCCTGGCTCCCTTTTCAAAAGACACCCTAAAATTTTGGTGACATAGAAGCACCGATAGCTGATTTAACCTTATCAAGTGACCTTGTAGATTTAGGCGATTGAGAACTCCAAGAACTGGATTCCCTTTCCGTTCTCAGCAGGATGCCCTGGTTTTCCCTGTCTATGTGGATTCCAAAACTCTGTATACTAAAATGCAGATGCGCAGATGTTTCTTAGGGACGTGGGATCCATGACTCCTGGTTACATTTTAATAATTCGTGCTAAATATTTGGCAAATGCAAAACCTTCAGTCCCTCTCCAAATAAAAGTACAAACGGAAATTTAAGTATTACCAAGTTCATCTTAAGACCAGCGTTGCATCCAAATACGTCAAGAAGGTTTTTTTTTTTTCCGGGAATCTGGCCTTAGTTGTCCCGAGGAATCTAAGGGACTTGTACTACCAGATACCCGTTTACAACTCTCAAGAGGACAGAATGTTCTGGAGTCCTGGAATGACTGATTCATGATACCCACAAGCCAAATATCTCCGAAACATGAGACGAGCTCAAAGCCCTGATTCTTGTTTATCCCGCAGTAAGACTCCCTGAGAATTTTTCAGATTGGGGACTAGTGTATCACAGATTCCTTATTCATACTTATCAAGGGGCCGTGTAGTGTCCTGTATATGAGGGCTCCCTTTCCCCAGAATCCTGTTTCGAACCCCTGATTCTTGTTTAGCCCTTAGCACGATATCATATAGATATTGTGTGAGAGGAACCGTGTAAAACAGGTGTCTCATTTTTCTTAGCAAGAGATCGTGTAGATTTTTTATATGAGGACTGCTATTACCTAAGTTGCAGCTTCTAAACCCTGATTCTTGTTTAGTCCACAGCAGATAGCCTGTTGATTTTAGGACTGAGGACTGCTATAACCCCGATTCTTTATATTCCGTGGTAAGGGGCTGTGTATTTCCCTGTAGATTAGGACGCCAATATCATAGATCCAGCATCGAAACTCTGATTCATTTTTAGCCCTTTCCAAGATGCCCTGTAGATTTTTGGGATTGAGGTCTCGTGTAACCCAGATTCCTTATTATTTCTTAGCAAAAATCATGTAGTTGCCTGTATATGAGTACTCCAGTTACCCAGATTCATGCTCGAAAACACCTTGATTCGTGTTTAGCCAATAGCAAGACGACCTGAATATTTTTGGGGATTGAGGACATGAGTAATGCAGATTCCTTATTCTTACTTAGCAATTGGCCGTGTAGTTTCCTGTATGGGAGGACTCCCATTACCCAGATTCCAACTTCGAAAACCTGATTCGTGGTTACCTCTTAGGAAGACGGTTTGTAGTTTTTGGGATTGAGGACTCATGTAACCAAGATTCCTTATACTTCCTAAGCAATATGACGTGTAGTTTCTTGTATATGACGACTCCCATTACCCAGCTTCCTCCTTCACTCTGCAGGATGCTGAGACAGTTCCTGGAGACCGAGCATCCAGTTGTTTCGATATCACGAGAGAGACGCCCATAATGGTCTTTTGGAAATGGAATCCAAGATTCTTGGATCCCCTTCACAAGACCTCCCAAAATGTGGAATCTTCAAAACACAACATTTCAATTCCGACCTGCCCACCCACAAGAATTTTCTGTGCTTTGAGGTCATCTGAATTGAGAGATTTTGTACCAATATGATTTTTGACTCTGAGTACCATGATTATGGTCGTAGATGCTCCTAGGACTCAAAAGGAATTGTAGGGCCAGATCCTTGATTACAACAGACAAGAGGACCAGAATTTTCCTGTGGATCTGTAATGACAGATTTAGTGTATCCACGGAGAAAGTAGCTCTGAAAAATGTAGGAACCCAGACTCCCAGATTGTTGATTAAACCTTATCAAGAGGCCCTGTATATTGCGGTTAATGAGACCTCCTAGAACCGTATTTCCTTTTTGTTCTCAACAAGATGCCCTGATTTTCCTTGTCGATGTGGATAACAAACTCTGTATACAAAAAGGCAGATGCCCAGAAGTTTCCTAGGGACGTGGAATCCATGATACCTGGTTACCTTTAAAAACACATACTAAACATTTGGAATCTGCAAAACCCTTGTCCCCTCTCAAAATAAAAAGAGAAACGAAAGGTGAAGGATTACACGGTTCACCTTAAGACCAGCGTTACATCCAAATATGGCAAGGAGATTCTTTTTGACCTGGAATCTGTCCTTAGTTGTTCCAAGTAACCTACCAGATTTGGAGTGGCCAATACCCATTTACAACTTTCAAGAGGACCAGAATGTTGCTGGAGTCCTGAAATGAGTGATTCGTTATATCCACATGCTGAATTACTCCAAGACATTTGGGGAGCTTGAATAACTGTTTCTTGTTTGTCCCATAGCAGACACGCTGGGAATTTTTTGGATTCAGGACTCATACAACTAAGATTCTTTTATTCTTCTTTAGTTAGAGGCTGTGTAGTGTCCTGTATATGAGGATTCTCTTTCCCTAGATTCCTGTTTTGAAACCCTGATTCTTGTTTAGCTCTTAGCAAGATGCCAAGAAGATTTTTTGATATAGGAACCATGTAAAACAGATTTCTTCTTTTTTCTTAGCAAGAGGCCATGTAGTTTCCTGTATATGAGGATGGCTATTACCCACATTCATGCCTCGAATCACTGATTCTTCTTTACCTGTCACCAACATGCCCTGTAGATTTTCAGGACTGAGGACTCGTATAACACAGATTCCTTCCTTTTAGCGACAAACGTGCAGTTGACTGTATATGAGTACTCCCTTTCTCAGATACATGCGTCGAAAATGCGATGCTGGTTTAGAACCTAGGAAGCCATCGTGTAGTTTATAAGGGATTGAGAAAACATGTCACCCAGATTTCCTATTCTTTCTTGGGAAAAGTCCGTGCAGTTGCCTGTATTTGAGGGTTTCTTTTCCCTAGATTATGCTTCAAAAACCCAAATTCTTGTTTAGCCTTTAGCAAGACACTATGAAGTTTTTTTTGGGGATTGAGGACACGTGTAAACCAGATTCGTTATTCTTCCTTAGCAATAGACATTGCAGTTTCCTGCATATGAGTACTCCCATTATCCAGATTCTTACTCCCAAAACCTGATTGGAGTTTATCCCTTAGCAAGATGCTCAGTAGATTTTTGTGATGGAGGACTCTTGTAACCAAGATTCCTTATTGTTCCATAGCAACAGGTCGTGTAGTGTTCTGTATATGAGGATCCCCATTACTGAAATTCCTGCTTCATTCTCAGCAAGATGCCGAGACATTTCCTGGTGATCTAGAATTCCAGTTGCTTGGATATCCAGAGAAAGACTCCCATAAAGTTCTTGTGGAATTAGATCCCAAATTCCCGATTCCCTTTTCAAAAGACACCCTAAAAAGTTGGCGACATAGAAGCCCAGATTGCTGATAAACCTTATCAAGAGACCTTGTAGATGTAAGCGATTGAGAACTCCAAGAACTGGATTCCCTTTCCATTCTCAGCAAAATGCCCTGATTTTCCCTGTCTATGATGATTTCAAAACTCTGTATACAAAAATGTAGATGCCAAGATGTTTCCTAGGGACGTGGAATCCATGATTCCTGGTTACATTTTAATAATTCGTTCTAAAGATTTGGCAACTGCAAAACCCTCGGCTCTCTCCAAATAAAAGTACAAACGGAAATCTAAGGATTAACAAGTTCATATTAAGACCAGAGTTACATCCAAATAAGGCAAGAAGATACTTTTGTTCCGGGAATCTGGCCTTAGTTACCCCGAGGAACCTAAGGAACTTGTACTACCAGATACCCGTTTACAACTCTTAAAGGACCAGAATGTTGCTGCAGTCCTGAAATGACTGATTCGTAATACCCACAAGCCAAATATCTCTGAAACATGAGAGAAGCTGAAGACCCGATTCTTGTTTATCCCATAGCAAGGCACCCTGAGGATTTTTCGGATTGGGGACTAGTGTATCACGGATTCCTTATTCTTCCTTAGCGAGGGCCCATGTAGTGTCCTGTATATGAGAACTCCCTTTCCCCAGAATCCTGTTTTGAAACACTGATTCTTGTTTAGTACTTAGCAAGCTGTCATGTAGATACTCTGACGGAGGAACCGTGTAAAACTGCTTTCTAATTTTCCTTACCAAGAGATCATTTAGATTCAGTATATGAGGACTGCTATTACCTTTGTTGCAGCTTCTAAACACTGATGCTTGTTTAGACCACAGCAGAAGGCTTGTTGATTTTTAGGACTGAGGACTCGAATAACCCTGATTCTTTTTCTTCCTTCGCAAGGGTCCGAGTATTTTCCTGTATATTAGGACTCTCATTACATAGATGCTGCTTCAAAACTCTGATTTTCTTAAGCCCATCCAAGATGCCCTGTAGATTTTTGGGATTGACTCGTGTAACCAAGATTCCTTATTCTTTCTTAGCAAAAGGTCATGTAGTTGCCTGTATATAAGGACTCCATTTCCCCAGATTCATGCTCGAAAACACACTGTTTCGTGTTTAGCCCATAGCAAGATGATCTGAAGTTTTTTTGGGATTGAGGACACGAGTAACGCAGAATCCTTATACTTACTTAGCAATAGGCAATGAAGTTTCCTGTATGTGAGGACTCCCATTACCCAGATTCCGACTTCAAAACCAGATTTGTGTTCACCTCTTACAAAGAAGGCCTGTAGTTTTTGGGATTGAGAACTCATGTAACCAAGATTCCTTATATTTCCTTAGCAATATGACGTGTAGTTTCCTGTATATGATGACTCCCATTACCCAGCTTCCTTCATCACTCTGCCTGATTCCGAGACAGTTCCTGGAGACCAAGCATCCAGTTGTTTGGATATCACGAGAGAGACGCCCATAAAGTTCTTTGGGAACTGGAATCCAAGATTTCCTGGTTCCCCTTCACAAGACCTCCCCAAAATGTGGAATCTTCAAAACCAAACATACCAATTCCGACCTGCCCGCCACAAGAATTTTCTGTAGTTTGAGGTCACTGAATCGAGGGATTTTGTAGCAATATGACTTTTAATTCTGGGGAACATGATTACGTTCCTAGATGTTCCTAGGACATGAAAGTATTTGTAGGACCAGATCTTTGATTACAGCTAACAGGAGGACCAGAGAGTTGTTTATGATATTTAATGACAGATTTAGTGTGTCCACGGAGCAAGTAGCTCTGAAAACTGTAGGGACCCAGAAGCCCAGATTGCTGATTAAACCTTATCAAGAGGCCCTTTAGATTTCGGTTAATGAGAACTCCTAGAAACGTATTTCCTTTCTGTTCTCAGCAAGATACCCTGACGTTCCCTGTCGATGTGGATAACAAATTCTTTACAAAAAGAGAGATGCCCAGAAGTGTCCTAGGGACGTGGAATCCATGATACCGCGTTACCTTTAAAAGCACATACTAAACATTTGGCATCAGCAAAACCCTTGTACCCTCTCAACATAAAAAGAGAAATGGAAGGTGAAGGATTAGACGGTTCACCTTAAGACAAGAGTTACATCCAAATATGGCAAGAAGATTCGATTTGTCCTGGAAACTGGCCTTAGTTGTTCCGAGTAACTGACCGGACTTGGAGTGCCCAGTACCCGTTTACAACTTTCAAGAGGACCAGAATGTTGCTGGAGTCCTGAAATGAGTGATTCGTAATATCTGCATGCTAAGTTGCTCTGAAACATTTGGGGAGCTTGAAGCCCTGTTTCTTGTTTGTCCCATAGCAGACAACTGGAAATTTTTTGGATTGAGGACTCGTACAGCAAAGATTCTTTATTCTTCCTTAGAGGAAGTGTAGTGTCCTGTATATGAGGACTCTCTTTCCCTAGATTCCTGTTTTGAAACCCTGATACTTGTTTAGCCCTTTGTAAGACGCCATGTAGATTTTTTGATACAGGAAACGTGTAAAATAGATTTTTTCTTTTTTCTTAGAAAGAGGCCATGTAGTTTCCTGTATATGAGGATGGCTATTACCCACATTCATGACTCGAATCACTGATTGTTCTTTTCCCGTCAGCAAGATGTCCTGTTGATTTTCCGGACTGAGGACTCATATAACCCAGATTCCTTAAGTTTAGCAACATCTGTACAGTTGCCATTATATGAGTACTCCCTTTCCCAGATACATGTGTCGAAACCGTGATGCTTGTTTAGACCTTAGGAAGGAAGACACCGTGTAGTTTTTTGGGGATTGAGAAAACATGTCACCCAGATTCCTTAATCTTTCTTAGGAAATGTCCATGCAGTTGCCTGTATATGAAGATTTCATTTCCCCAGATTATGCTTCAAAAACCGAAATTCGTGTTTAGCCCTTAGTAAAACAACCTGAAGTTTTTTTGTGATTCAGGACACGTGAAAACCAGATTCCTTATTCTTCCTTAGCAATAGACAGTGCAGTTTCCTGCATATGAGTACTCCAATTATCCAGATTCTTACTGCCAAAACCTGATTGGTAGTTTCTCTTAGAAAGATGCTCTGTATTTTTTTGGGATGGAGGACTCTTGTAACCAAGATTCCTTATTCTTCCGTAGCAGCAGGTCGTGTAGTGTTCTGTATATGAGGACTTCCATTGCTGAAATTCCTGCTTCATTCTCAGCAAGACGCCGAGACATTTCCTGGTGACCTAGAATTCCAGTTGCTTGGATATCAAGAGTAATACTCCCATAAAGTTTTGTGGAATTGGAAACAAAGATTCCTGGTTCGCTTTTCAAAAGACACCCTAAAAATGTTTCAACCTAGAAGCCCAGATTCGTGAACAACCTTATCAAGAGACCTGTAGATGTAGGCGATTGAGAACTCCAAGAACCGGATTCCCTTTCCATTCTCAGCAAGATGCCCTGATTTTCCCTGTCTATGTGGATTCCAAAACTTTTTATACAAAAATGCAGATGCCCAGATATTTCCTATGGACGTGGAATCCATGTTTCCTGGTTACAATTTAGTAATTTCTACTAAATATTTGACAACTTCAAAACCCTCGGCCCCTCTCCAAATAAAAGTAGAAACGGAAATTTAAGGATTACCAAGTGCATCTTAAGAACAGAGTTACATCCAAATACGGCAAGAAGATCCTTTTGTTCTGGGAATCTGGCCTTAGTTGTCCCGAGGAGGCTAAGAGACTTATACTACCAGATACCCATTTACAACTCTCAAAAGGACCAGAATGTTGCTGGAGTCCTGATACGACTGATTCATAATACTCAAAAGTCAAATATCTACGAAACATGAGGGAGCTCGAAGCCCTGATTCTTGTTTATCCCGTAGCAAGGCACCCTGAGAATTTTTCGGATTGCGAACTAGTGTATCACAGATTCCTTATTCTTCCTTACCGAGGAGTCATGTTGTGTCCTGTATATGAAGACTCCCTTTCCCCAGAATCCTGTTTGGAAACCCTGATTCTTGTTTAGACCTTAGCAAGATGTCATGTAGATATTGTGACGGAGGAATCATGGAAATCAGTTTCTTATTTTTCCTTAGCAAGAGATCATGTAGATTCTGTATATGAGGACTGCTATTTCCTACCTGCAGCTTCTAAATCCTGATTCTTGTTTAGCCCACAGCAGATGGCCTATAGATTGTTAGGACTGAGGACTGCTATAACCCTGATTCTTTTTCTTCCTTGCCAAGGGGACGTGTATTTTCCTGTATATTAGGACTCTCATTACATAGATCCTGCTTCGAAATTGTGATTCTTTTTAGCCCTTTTCAAGATGCCCTGTAGATTTTTGCGATTGAGGACTTGTGTAACCCAGATTCCTTATTCTTTCATAGCGAAAGGTCATGTAGTTGCCTCCATATAAGGACGTCATTTCCCCAGATTCATGCTCAAAAACAACCTGATTCGTCTTTAGCACATAGCAAGACTACTTGATGCTTTTTTGGTATTGAGGACACGAGTAATGCAGATTCCTTATGCTTACTTAGCAATAGGCAGTGAGATTTCCTGTATGTGAGGACTTCCATTACCCAGATTCCGAAATCAAAAACTTGATTCGTGGTTACCTCTTAGGAAGACGGACTGTAATTTTTGGGATTGAGGACTCATGTAACCAAGAATCTTTATACTTCCTTAGCAATATGACGTGTAGTTTCCTGTATATGACGACTCTCATTACCCAGCTTCCTGCTTCACTCTGCAGGATGCCAAGACAGTTCCTGGTGACCGAGAATTCCAATTGTTTGGATATCAAGAGAAAGACGCCCATAATGTTCTTTGGCAACTGGAATCCAAGATTTCTCGTTCCCCGTCACAAGACATCCCCAAAATGTGGAGTACTCAAAACCCAAAATCCCAATTTCGACCTGCCCACCCACAAGAATTCTCTGTATTTTGAGGTCACCTGAATCGAGGGATTTTGTATCAATATGCCTTTTGTTTCTGGGGTACATGATTATGGTCGTAGATGTTCCTAGGACACTGAAGGGTTTGTGGTCCAGGTCCTTGATTACAACTAAGAAGAGAACCAGAAAGTTCCTGAGGTTCTGTAATGACAGATTTAGCGTATCCACGGAGAAAATAGCTCTGAAAAATGTAGGGACCCAGGTTCCTGATTAAACCTTATCAACAGGCCTTGTGGATTCCGATTAATGAGAACTCCTAGAACAGTATTTCCTTTTCGTTCACAGCAAGATGTCCAGATTTTACCTGTCGATGTGGATACCAAACTCTGTGTACAAAAACACAGATACCCAGAAGTTTCCTAAGGATGTGGAAACCAAGATTTTTGGTTACCTTTCAAAATACGTACTAAAAACTTTGCAACTGCAAACCCTTCTCCCCTCTCAAAATAAAAAGAGAAATGAACGGTGAAGGATTACATGGTTCACCTTAAGACCAGAGTTACATCCAAATATGGCAATAAGATTCTTTTTGTCCTGTGATCTGGCCCTAGTTGTTCCGATGAACCTAACGGACTTGGAGTGCCCGATACCCGTTTACAACTTTCAAGATGACCAGAATGTTGCTGGAGTCCTGAAATGACCAATTGGTAATATCCGCATGCTAAATTGCTCCGAAACTTTTGGGGAGCTCGAATCCTGTTTCTTGTTTGTTTCATAGTAGACACACTGGGAATTTTTTGGATTGAGGTCTCGTACAACAAAGATTCTTTATTCTTCCTTAGTTAGTGGCTGTGTAGTGTCCTGTATATGAGAACACTCTTTCCCTAGATTCCTGTTCCGAAACCCTGATTCTTGTTTAACCCTTAGTAAGACGCCATGTAGATTATTTGATAGAGGAACCGTGTAAAACAGATGTCTTCTTTTTTTCTTAGCTAGAGGCCATGTAGTTTCCTGAATATGAGGACGGCTAATACACACATTCATGCCTCTAATCCCTGATTATTCTTTAGCCATAAGCAAGTTGCCCTGTAGATTTTCAGGACTTAGGTATCGTATAAACCAAATTCCGTATTTTTAGCAGCAGCTATGCATTTGCCTGTATATGAGTACTCCCTTTCCCAGACACATGCGTCGAAACCCTGATGCTTGTACAGACCTTAGGAAGACACCATGTCGTTTTTTGAGGATGGAGAACACACGTCACCCAGATTGCTTAATCTTTCTTATGAAAAGTCCGTGCAGTTGCTTGTATATGACGATTTCATTTCCCTAGATTATGCTTCAAAAACCAAAATTCGTGTTTAGCCCTTCGCAAGACACCCTGAAATTTTTTGACCGATTGAGGACACGTGTAAACCAGATTCCTTATTGTTCCTTAACAATACACGGTGCAGTTTCCTGTATATAAGGACTCCCATTATCCAGATTCCTATCCCAAAACCTGATTGGTGGTTATCTGTTAGCAAGACCCTCTTTAGGTTTTTTGGATGGAGTACGCATGTAATCAAGATTCCTTATTCTTCAGTGGGAAGAGGTCGTGTAGTGTTCTGTATATGAGGACTCCCATTATTGAAATTCAACTTCATTCTCAGTAAGACGCTGAGACATTTTTTGGTGACCTGGAATTCCAGTTGCCTGGATATCAAGAGAAAGACTCCCATAAAGTTCTTGTGGAATTGGAACCCAAGATTCCTGGTTCCCTTTTCAAAGACACCCTAAAAGTTTGGCGACATAGAAACCTCGATTGTTGATTACATCTTGTCAAGTGACCTTGTAGATTTAGGCGATTGAGAACTCCAAGAACTGGATTCACTTTCAGTTCTCAGCAATCTGCCCTGTGTTTCCCTGTCTATGTGGATTCCAAAACTCTGTATACAAAAATACAGATGCCCAGTTGTTTCCTAGGGACATGGAATACATGTTTCCTTGTTACATTTTAGCAATTCGTACTAACTATTTGGCAACTGCAAAACCCTCGGCCCCC
>NW_007256809.1:0-5211 GCF_000164805.1 Carlito syrichta
CTAGTTAAGCCAACTGGATAGCCGGATGGCTATGTAGTTAAGTTAACTAGTTAAGTCAGCTGGTTAGCCGACTGGATAGCTATCTGGCTGGCAAGTTAAGCCAACTAGTTAGCAGGCTGATAATTTAGGTGGCCAGCTAGTTAAGCTGGCTGGCTAATCGGATGACCAGCATGGTGGCTGGCTAGTTAAGCCAGCTGGCTATTCCACTGTCCACCTAACTAGTGGGCTTGCTCACTATCCATCAGTTCAGCTAACTAGTTGCCTCACTCCCCTGCCACCTGGTAAGCAAACTAGTCAGCTCGCTTGTCAGCCAACAAGTCAACTAACTTTTTGGCTCACTCGCAGGCCAACAGATTAGCTAACAAGTTGGCCTTTTTGCTAGCCAGTTAGTTAAGTCAGCTCACCAGTCGACTCGCTCCACGGCCTACTAGTTAAGTCTGACTTGTTGGCCCACTGGTTGAGCAGTCGACTAAAGTCAGCAGACCAGTCGACTAAAGTCATCTGACCAGTCAGTTCACCCACCAGCCAACTAGCTAATTCAGCTGACCAGTTGACTCCCTCACCAGCCAGCTAGTTAAGTCAGCTGACCAGTTGGCTCACTCACTGGCTGACTGTTTAATTCAGATGACAGTCAGTTCACTCGCTGGCCAACTATTTAAGTCAGCTCACCTGTCAGCTCACTCGCCGGCTGACTAGTTAAGTCAGCTAACTGGTCGACCTACTAGCTGGCCAACTAGTCAAGACAGCTAACCAGTCATTCAACTACTGGGCCAACTTGTCAGCCGACAACTTCGTACAACTAATGAGATGGCCAACAAGTCAGCCAAGAATTGAAGTCAGGAAACAAGCCAGTCAGTTAATCGAGCTAACGAGGGGGCCAATTCGTCAGTCCACTAGTTAACCCAGATAAATAGCATGCCGAGTAGCCACCCAACATTTTAAACCAGATAAATAGTCAGCCGACTCATCCATCCACAAGTTTATTCACCTAGCTAACTAGTTAACCAACTATTTGTCACCTAGTGAACTCATTAAACAATTAATTTAAAAAGTTATCTAACTCGTTAAGTCAGCTAGCTATCTCGTTAGCCAACTATATTGCCAGCTAGCTAGGTCAGCTAGATAAATAGCTATCTAAGGAGCTAATTAAGTCAGCTAGCTCACTAGTTAGCTAACTATTTCATTCAGCTATTTAAGTCTGCTACCTAACTAGTTAGCTAATTAATTAACACGTTATTCAGCTGTGTAAATGATTATATAAATATTTATTTCAGGTATTTAAGTCAGCTAGCTAACTAGTTAAGTCAGCCAGTTAAGTGAGCTAGCTAAGTATTTAAGTCAGCTATCTAAGTCAGCTAGTTAAGTCAGCTTTCTAATTAAGTCAGCTATTTAAGACAGCTAGCTAGCTAGTTAGCTAATGGGTTAAGCCAGAAGGTAGAGTCAGGTAGTTAGCTAGTTAACTAACGGGTTAAGTCAGCTTGTTGAGTCAGCTAGCGAGTTAGTTAGAAAACAGGATGAGTCAGCTGGTTTAGTAGGCTAGCTAGGCAGTTAGCTAAACGAGTTATGTTAGCTGGATGGTCAGCTAGCTAGCTAGATAGCTAACTAGTTAAAGTCAGCTGGTTGAGTCAGCTAGCCATATCATTTAGTTAAACGAGTTAAGTCAGATGATTAAGTCAGCCAGCTAGCACATTAGATAACATTAAGCAAACTAGTTAGCTAGCTGGTTAAGTCAGCTAACTATTTAAGTCCTTGTAAGCTAGGTAGCTATCTAGTTAGCTGAATATTTAAGATAGTTGGCTAGCTAGGTAGCTAGCTAGTTAGCAAACTATTTAAGTCAGCTTTCTAGCTAGGTAGCTGCTAGTTAAATCAGCATGTTAAGACAGCAGGCTAGACAGCTGAAAGCTAGGTAGTGAGCTAGTTAAATCAGTTGGCTAGCCAGCTGGCTAGCAGGTTAATTCATCTAGTTAAGATAGCTGGCTTGCCAGCTGGCTAGGGAAGTAACTAGCTAGTTAAATCAGCTAGATAGCTATCTATCTATCTATCTAGCTGGTGATATCAGCAAGTAAAATCAGCCGGCTAGCCAACTGGCTAGCTGGTTAAGTCAGCTAGTTTAGTCAGCTGTCTAGCCAGTTGACTAGGTAGGTAGCTAGCTAGATAAGTCAGCCTGTTAGCCAGAGGGTAGTTGTTCAAGTCAGCTAGTTAACTCAGCTTGCTCGCTTGCTGGCTAGGTAGGTAGCTAGCTAGTTAAGTGAGCTGCCTTTACAGCTTGCTACCTTAAGTCAGCTAGGTAAGTCAGCTGGCTACATTTGTAGCCAGATAGTTGGGTCTGCTGGCTAGGCAGTTAACTAGCTGGTTATTTCAGCAAGTTAAGACAGCTGGCAACCAGCTGGCTAGCTAATTAAGTCAGTTCGTTTACTCAGTTGGCTAGACAGCTGGTGAGCTATTTAAAAAGCTAGTTAAGTCAGATGGCTATCCATCTGGCTAGCTAGTTATTTCAGCTAGTTAAATCAGCTGGCTATCTAGGAAGCTAGCAACATAAGTCAGCTAGTTATGTCAGCTAGCTAGCTAGTTAAGTCAACTTGTTAAGTCAGCTGGCTAGCTAGATAGCTAGCTAGGTAGCTAACTAGTGAAGCCAGCTAGTTAAGCCAGCTGAATACCTAGGTAGCTAGCTGGTCAAGTCAGCTAGTCAAGATATCTTGCTAGCTAGTTAAGTCAGTGAGTTAAATCAACTGACTAGCCAGCTGCATTGCTGGGTAATCAATTAGTTAAGTCGGCTGGCTAGCCAGTTAGCTAACTAGTTAAGTAACTTAGTTAAGTCAGCTAACTAGCCAGCTGGTTAGCTAGGTAGCTAGGTATTTAAGTCAGCTGGCATGCCAGCGAGCTATGTGGGTAGTTAGCTAGTTAAGACAGTTGGCTATCTAGCTAGCTAGCTACGTAGCTAGGCAGTTAAGTCAGCCTGCTAGCCAGCTGGCTAGCTGGTTAAGACACCTAGTTAATTCAGCTGGCTAGACTGCTGGCTATATAGGTAGCTAGATAGTTTAGTCAGCTGTCTAGCCCACTGGCTAGCTTGTTAAGTCACCTAGTTAAGTCATTTAGCTTGCCAGGTGGCTATCTAGGTAGCTTACTACTTAAGTCAGCTGGACTAGGACAGCTGGCAAGCTAGTTAAGCCACCTACTTAAGTCAGCTGACTTGCCCAGCTCGGCTACCTATATAGCAAGCTAGGTAATTCAGCTGACTAGTAAGCAGGGCCAGTTATTTAAGTCAGCTAGTTAAGTCAGCTGCCTAGCCAGCTGGCTAGATAGGTAGTGAGCCAGTTAAGTCAGTAGGCTAGCCACCTGGATAGCTAAGTAGCTCAGCTAGATAAGTCAGCTAGGTAGCCAGCTAACTTGCTAGGTAGAGAGTTAGTTAAGTCAGCTGACTAGCCAGCTGGCTAACTAGTTAAGTCAGCTAGTTTAGTAAGCTGGCTAGACAGCTGAATAGTTGGTTAAGTCAACAAGTTAAGTCAGCTGGCTAGTTAGGTAGCAAGCTAATTAAGTCAGATTGCTTTTAAGCTAGCTAGCTGGTTAAGTCAGCTAATTAATTCAGCTGGCCAGCCAGCAGGCTAGCAAGATAGGTCAGCTAATTAAGTCAGCTGGTCAGCCATCTGGCTAGCTGCTAAAGTCAGGTAGTTAAATCAGGTGGCCAGCCAGCTGTCTACCTAGGTAGCTAGCTAGTTAAGTCAGCTGAATATCTAGTTAAGTCAGTTAGTTAAGTCAGCTGGCTAGCCAGGTTGCTAGCATGGTAGGTAACTAGTTAAGTCAGCTGGCTAGCCAGCTGCCTAGCAAGTTAAGTCACCTAGTTAAGTCAGCTAGTTAGCCAACAGGTTAGCTAGGTAGTTAGGTAGCAAGAAAGCTGGAAATCCAGTGGGCTATTTAGGTAGATAGCTAGTGAAGTCAGCTGGCTAGCCATCAAGCTATCTAGTTATGTCAGCTAGTTAAGTCAGCTGGTTATGCAGCTGTCTAGCTAGTAAAGACAGCTGGTTATGTCAGTTGTCTAGCCAGCTGACTAGCTAGTTAAAAAGCTACATATGTCAGATGGGTAGCCAGCTGGCTCACTCGTCTTATCAGCAAGTTATGTCAGCTGGCTAGCTAGTTTGCTAACTAGTTAAGTCAGCTATATATGTCTGCTAGCTAGCTAGTTAAGTCAGATACTTAAGTCAGCTAGCTATATGATAGCTATCTAAGTAGCTGTTCAGTTACATCAGCTACTTAAGTCAGGTGGTTAGCTAGGTAGTTAGCTACTTAAGTCAGCTAGTTAACTCAGCTGTCTAGCTAGGTAGCTAGCTAGTTAAGTCCCCTAGTTAAGTAAGTTCTCGGGCCAGCAATTTAGCTAGGCAGTTAGGTAGTTAAGTAGGCTGGCAAACCAGCAGGCTATGTAGTTATGTAGCTAGATAAGTCAGCTGATTAGTCTTTTGGCGTCTAGTTATGTCAGCTAGTTATGTCAACTGACTATCCAGCTATCAAGCTAGGTAGCTAGCTAGTTAAGTCTGCTGGCTAAACAGTTGGCTACTTCTTTAAGTCAGCTAGTTCAGTCACCTGGCTAGCCAGCTTGCTAGGTATATATCTTGCTAATTACATCAACTGTCTAGCCAGCTGCCTGGCTACTTAAGACCCCTAGATAAGTCAGTTGAGCAGCCAGCTTACTAGTTTAGTCAGCTGGCTGGAGAGCTACCTAGATAGATAAGTCACCTAGTTAATTCAGGTGGATAACCAGCTGGCTACCTTCGTAGTGACCTAGTTAAGACAGATGGCTACCAGCTGGCTAGCTAATTATGTCAGCTATTTTAGTCAGCTGGGCTATCCAGGTAGCTAGAGAGGTAGAGAGCTAGTTAAATCAGGTGGCTAACAAGCTAGGTAGCTAATCAGCTAGTTTAGTCACCTGACTGGACAGATGACTAGTTTGTTAATTAACTAGTTAAGTCACCTGGCTAACCAGCTCACTAGCTAGTTAAGTCACCTCGTTAAGTCAGTTGGCTAGGCAGCTCGCTAGCTAGTTAAAAAGTTATTTAAGTCAGATTGCTAGACAGCTGGCTAGCTAGTTATTTCAACTACTTAATTCAGCTGGCTAGCTAGGTAGCTTGCTAGTTAAGTCAACTAATTGTCAGCTAGCTTGCTCATTAAGTCAGCTAGTTAAGTCGGCTAGCTATCTAGATAGATAGCTAGGTAGCTAGC
>NW_007256810.1:0-2594 GCF_000164805.1 Carlito syrichta
ATAGTGAGACTCCAACTCAAAAACAAACAAACAAACCAAAAAACTCATTAATCAGATTGAGAGACAGCTGGTTAGCTAGTTATTTCAGCTAGTTAAATCAGCTGGCTAGCTAGGTGTCTAGCAGTTAAATCAGATAGTTATGTCAACTAGCTAGCTAGTTATGTCAGCTTGCTAGCTAGATAGTAGCTGGGTAGCTAGCTAGTTATTTCAGCTTGTAAATTAAGCTGGCTAGCTATATAGCTAGCTCTTAAGTGAGCTGGATATGTCACCTGGCTATCCAGGTAAGTCAGCTAGTTAAGTCATCTGGCTAGCCAGCTGCCTGGCTGGGTAGCTAGCTTGTTAAGTCAACTGACTAGCTAGTTGTCTAGCTATTAAGATACCTAGTTAAATCAGGTCGCTAGTCAGCTGGTTAGCTAGGTAGGTAGCTAGGTAAGTGCTGGCAAACCAGCAGGTTACATAGGTAGCTAGCAGGTTAAGTCAGCTTGCTAGGCACCTGGCTAGGTAGTGATGTCAGCTAGTTAAGTCAGCTGCCTATGAAGCTGGATAACTAATTAATCAACTAGTTGTGTCAACTGGCTAGCCAACTGGCTATCTGGTTAAGACAGCTAGTTAATTCATGTGGCTAGCAAACTGGGTAGTTGAGGTAGCTTGCTAGATAAGTCAGCTGGCTAGTCAGTTGACTAGCAGGTTAAATAAGGTAGTTAAGACAGCTGGCTAGCCACCTCACTAGGTAAGTACTTAGCTAATTAAGTCAGCTGGCTTGCCAGCTTGCAAGCTAGTTAAGTCAGTGAGTAAGTGAACTGAATAACTTGCCTGCTAGCTAGACGGCTAGATACTTAAGCCTGCTGTCTAACTGGATGACTATATAGTTAAGTCATCTAGTTAGGTCAGCTGGGTAGCCAGCTGGCTATCTAGGTGGCTGGGAGGTTAAGCTGGCTGGTTAGCAGGTTGGTAAGGTAGGTAGCCAGCTAGTTATGCTGGCTGCTTAGCCTGCTGACCAGCTGGGTGGCTGGCTAGTTAAGCCGGCTGGCTATCGGTTTAGCCAACCAGGTAGCTAGCTAGTTAAATCAGCTGGCTAGCTGACTAGTCAGTCAACTATCTAGTCAGCTAGTTAAGTCAGCTAGCTAGCCAGCTAGCTAGTTAAGTAATCTAGAAAGTCAGCTAAGTATTCACAGAACTAGTTAAGTCAGTTAGCTAGGCAGCTAGATAGCTTGTTTGCTAGCTAGTTATGTCAGCTACACAGCCAGCTAGCTTGTCAGCTGACTAGTTAAGCCAGTTAGCAAATGAACTAGTTACTAAGCTAACTAGTCAGCTAGCAACTCAGATAGTTGGTCAACTAACTAGTCAGCTCACTCACCAGCCTACAGGTCAACTTACTTGTCAGTTCACTCGCAGGACAACAGGTCAGCTAACTGCTCGACTTGCTTGCCAGCTGACGAGTTAAGTCAGCTCACCGGTCGGCTCACTCTCCAGCCAATTGTTTAATGCAGCTCACCCATCGGCTCCTTCTCTGGACGAGTAGTTAAGTCGGCTCACCGATCAGCTCAATTGCCTGTCGACTAGTTAAGTGTTCTGACCAGTTGGTTCATTCATCAGCCAATTAAAGTCAGCTGACCAGTCAGATCACACGCTGGTCAACTATTTAAATCAGCTGACCAGTCGGCTTACTCACCAGCTGACTAGTTATGTCAGCTGACCAGTTGGCTCACTCGCTGGCCTACTACTTAACTCAGCTGACCAGTCTGCTCACTCGCTGGCTGAATTGTGTCAGCTCACCTGTCGGCACACAGGCCTGCTGACTAGTTAAGTCAGCTAACCGGTTGGCTGATTAGCCAACCAACTAGATAAGTCAGAAGACTATTCAGCCAAGTAATTGGAGACTAATTTGGTCAGCAAACCAGCCAGTCAACTAGTTAAATTATCTAACTAGTGGGCCAACTGGTTAGTCAACATCTTGACCAAGCTAACTAGTCGGCCAACTAGCCAGCCAACTTAAGCCAGCTAACAAGTTAGTCATGTAGTCAGCCAACATTTTTAAACCAGTTAACTCGGTGGCCGATTCGAGATGTCACGTAGCTATGTCCTTTACCAAGTAGTTAAGTCAACTAGTTAACTCATTTGCCAACTAGTTGAAACAGTTAGCTAACCCCTTAACCCACTCATTAAG
Organism: Carlito syrichta; assembly: GCF_000164805.1. Taxonomy (NCBI): domain Eukaryota; kingdom Metazoa; phylum Chordata; class Mammalia; order Primates; family Tarsiidae; genus Carlito; species Carlito syrichta. Next base: position 2,168 of record NW_007256810.1, read on the forward strand.
TCAGCTAGCAATCGCCTTAGCCAACTAGTTAAGCTAGTTAAGTCAGCTATCTAACTAACTAGCTAGTTAAGTCACCTAGCTCACTAGTTAGCTAACTATTTAAGTAAGCTATTTAAGTCTACTACCTAACTACTTAGCTAATTAGTTAAGTCAGCTAGTTATTCTTTTAGCAATGTAGTTAGCTAACTAATTTAGGCAGTTAAGTCAAGAAGCTAACTAGTTAAATCAGTCAGTTAAGCCAGCAAGGTAAATAGTTAAGTCAACTAGCTGTCAGCTAGTTAAGTCTGCTTTCTAATTAGTCACCTTGTTAAGACAACTAGCTAGCTAGTTAGCTAACGGTTTAAGTCAGCAGGTTGAGTTATGTAGTTTGCTTGTTAACTAACTGGTTAAGTCAGCTGGATGAGTCAGCTAGCTAGGTAGTTAGCAG
>NW_007256811.1:0-867 GCF_000164805.1 Carlito syrichta
GAATATGATTATGGTCGTAGATGGTCCCAGGAAACAAAAGGATTTCTAGGGCCAAATCCTTTATTACAACTAACAAGAGGAACAGAAAGATCCTGACGATCTGTAATGACAGATTTAGCGTATCAACGGAGCAAGTAGCTCAGAAAATGTAGGGACCCAAAAGCCCAGATTGGTGATTAAACCTTATCAAGAGACCCTGTAGATTCTGGAAAATAAGAACTCATAAGATAGGATTTCCTTTTAATTCTCAGTAAGATGCCCTGATTTTTCCTGTCGATTTGGATTCTAATTTTCAGTTTTTCAAAAGACAGATGCCCAGAAGTTTCCTAGGATTGTGGATTCCATGATTCTTGGTTACAATTAATGGCATGTAGTCAACATTTGGTAAGTGCTTAAAACTTGTTCCTTCTAAAAATAAAAAGAGACACGGAAAGGGATGGATTACAGGGTTCACTTTAAGACCAGAGTTACATCCAAATAAGGCAAGAAGATTCTTTTTGTCCAGGAATCCGGCCTTAGTTGTTCTGAGGAACATAACGGACTTGGAGTGCCCAATACCATTTACAACTTTTAAGAGGATCAGAATGTTGCTGGAGTCCTGAAATGACCAATTCTTAATATCCGAATGCTAAATTGCTCTGAAACATTTTGGGTGCACGAAAATCAGTTTCTTGTTTGTCCCATAGCAGACAACCTGGGAATTTGTTAGATTTAGGGTGCGTGGAACAATGGTTCTATAGTCGTACTTATTTGGAAGCCATGCATTGTCCTGTATGTGAGGACTCTCTTTACCTTGATTCCTGTATTGAAACCCTGATTCTTGTTTAGCCCTTAGTAAGAAGTCTTGTAGATATTTGATAGAGGAAC
>NW_007256811.1:1265-3244 GCF_000164805.1 Carlito syrichta
AACCCTGACGTTTTATTGGGATGAAGGACACATGTAAACCCGCATCCTTATTCTCCTTTAGCAATAGACAGAGCAGTTTCCTGTATTGGAGGACTCCCATTATCCAGATTCCTACTCCCAAAACCTGAATGGTGGTTATCTCTTAACAAGACGATCTGTAGGTTTTTGGGATGGAGACATCGTGTAAACAAGAATCCTTATTCTTCTGTAGGAACAGGTCGTGTAGTGTTCTGTATATGAGGACTCCCATCACTGAAATTCCTGCTTCATTCTCAGCAAGACGCCAAGATATTTCCTGGTGACCTAGAATTCTAGTTGCTTGGATGCCAACAGAAAGACTCCCATAAAGTTCTTGAGGAATTGGAAACCAAGATTCCTCATCACTTTTCAAAAGACACACTAAAAATTTGACGACATAGAAGCCCAGATTGCTGATTAAACCTTATCAAGAGACTTTGTAGATTCAGGCGATTGAGAACAGCAAGAACCGGATTCCCTTTCCATTCTCAGCAAGATGCCCTGAATTTCCCTTTCCATGTGGATTCCAAACTCTTTGTACAAAAATGCAGATGCCCAGATGTTTCCTAGGGACGTGGAATCCATGAATCCTGGTTACATTTTAATAATTCGTACTAAATATTTGGCAACTGCAAAACCCTCGGCCCCTCTACAAATAAAGTACAAACTGAAATTTAAGGATTATGAAGTTAATGTTAAGACCAACGTTACGTTCAAATATGGCAAGATGATACTTTTTTCCGGTAAACTGGCCATAAGTTTCCCGAGGAATCTAAGGGACTTGTACTACCAGATACGCGATTACAATTGTCAAGAAGACCAGAATATTGCTGGAGTCTTGAAATGATTGATTTATAATACCCACAAGCCAAATATCTCCGAAACATGAGACAAGCTTGAAACCTTGATTCTTGTTTTTACCGCAGCAAGACACCCTGAGAATTTTTCGGATTGTGGACTAGTGTATCACAGATTCTTTATTCTTCTTACCGAGGGACTGTTTAATGTCCTGTATATGCGTAATACCGTTCCACAGAATTCTGTTTGGAAACACTGATTCCTGTTTTGCCATTATCAATATGTCATGTATATATTGTGATGGAGGAATCATGTAAAAGAGGTTGCTTAGTTCTCCTTAGATAGAGATCATGTAGATTCTGCATATGAGGACTGCTATTACCTATGTTCCAGCTTCTAAACCCTGATTCTTGTTTAGCCCACAGCAGATGGCCTATTGATTATAAGGACTGAGAACTGCTATAACCCCGATTCATTTTCTTCCTTGGCAAGGGACTGTGTATTTTCCTGTATATTAGGACTCTCATTAGATACATTCTGTTTCAAAACTCTGATTCTTTTTAGAACTTTCCAAGATGCTATGTAGATTTTTGGGATTGAGGCCTCGTGTAACGCAGATTCCTTATTCTTTCTTAGCAAAACGTCATGTAGTTGCCTGTAAATAATTACTCCATTTTCCAGATTCATTCTCGAAAACACCATAATTCGTGTTTAGCCCATAGCAAGATGACATTAAGCTTTTTTGGGATTGAGGACCCGAGTAACGCAGATTCCTTATTCTTGGTTAGCAATAGTCAGTGTAGTTTCCTGTATGTGGGGACTCCCTTTCGCAGTTTCCTACTACAAAAACCTGATTCGTGATTACATCTTAGGAAGATGGCCTGTAGGGTTTGGCATTGAGGACTCATATAAGGAAGATTCCTTATACTTCCGTTGCAATATGACGTGTAGTTTCCTGTATATGATGACCTCCATTACCCAGTCTCCTGCTTCGCTCAGCAGGATGCCAAGACAGTTCCTCATGACCGAGAATTTCAGTTTTTTGGATATCAAGAAAAAGACGTCCATAATGTTTTTTGGGCTCTGGAATCCAAGATTCCTGGTTCCCCTAAACAAGAATTCCCCAAAATGTGGAATATTCTAACCCAAAACCCCAATCCTAC
>NW_007256812.1:0-5229 GCF_000164805.1 Carlito syrichta
CCTATTTATGTCAGCTAGCTAGCTAGTTAAGTCAGCTAGTTAATTTGGCTAGCTAGCTAGATAGCTAGCTAGTTATTTCAGCTTGTATAGTCAGCTGGCTAGCTAGGTAGTTACCTAGTTAAGTCAGCTGGCCAGCTAGTTAAGTAAGCTAGTTAAGTGACCTGGTTAGCCAGCTGCCTATTGGGTAACTAGCTAGTTAATTCAGCTGACTAGTCAGCTGTCTAGCTAGTTAAGTCACCTAGTTAAGGCAGCTCGCTAGTCAGCTGGTTAGTTAGGTAGTTAAGTCAGCAGGAAAGCCAGCAGAATACATAGGTAGCTAACTAGTTAGGCCAGCTGGATAGCCACCTGGCTAGCTATTGTTTTCAGCTAGTTAAGTCAGCTGGCTAGGCAGTTGGCTAATGAGTTAAGTTAACTAGTCATGTCAGCTGGCTAGCCAAATGGCTAGTTGCCTAAGTCAACTAGTCAATTCAAGTGGCTAACAATCTGGCTAGCTAGGTTACTATTGAGATAAGTCAACTGGCTCGGCAGCTTTCTAACTGGTGAATTCAGCTAGTTAAATCAGTTGGCTACCCACTTGTCTACATAGTAGCTAGCTAATTAAGTCAGCTGGCTAGCCAGCTGGCTAGCTAGTTAAGTGAGTTGGTTAGGCTTCTGGCTAGTTAGGTGGCTGACTAGTTAAGCCAGCTGGCTACCTAGATGACTATCTAGTTAAGTCAGTTAGTTAAGTGAGCCGGTTATCTGGTTGGTTAGCTAGATTAACAGCTAGCTAGTTAAGTCACCTAGCAAATCAGCTAATTACTTAGCTAACTATTTGGCTACCAACTCAGCTAGCTGGTAAGCTAACTAGTGGGCTTGCTCTCTTTCCATCAGGTCAGTTAACTAGTTGGCATGCTCGTCAGCCAACAGACCAACTGACATGTCGGCTTACTCGCAGGCCAACAGGACAGCTAACTATTCAGATTGCTCGCCCGTCATGTAGTTAAATCAGCTCACCAGTAGGTTCACTCACCAGCTTACTTGTTAAGGCAACTCACATTTCAGCTCACTTGCAGGCCGAGTAGTTAAGTTGGTTCAACTGACGGCTCACTTGCTGGCCAACTAGGTAAGTCTTCTGACCAGACAGCTCACTCGCTAGCTGACTAAAGTCAGTAGAACAATCAGCTCATTCACTGGCCGACTATTTAATTCAGCTGACCAATTGGCCCACTCGCCGGCCGATTAGTTAAGTCAACTAACCGCTAGGTGACTAGACGGCCAAGTAGTTAACTAAGCTAACCCATCGGCCGACTAGTTGGCCTACTTTTCAGGCATCAAGTTAGCTCAGCTAACTAGTAGGCCGAATAGTTAGGCCAGCTAAATTGTTGGCCAGCAAGTCAGCTGACTAATTAGGTCAGCAAACCAGCCAGACAATTGGTTAAGCGAGCTAGCTAGTGGGCCAACACCAGTAAATTAGCCAACCTAGCTAACTAGTCAGCCGATTAATCGGCCAAATGTTAAACCAGCTGTCAAGTAGGCCTAGTAATCAGCTAACATGTTTAACCAGCTAAGTAGTCGGGTGACTCGTCAGCCAAAATGTTGTCACCCTGCTAACTCGTTGACTAACTACTTAAGTCAGCTAGGCAACTCGTTTAACAACTAGTTAAAACTGTTAACTAACTCATTAACCAACTTGTTAAGTGAGCTAGCTACCTCGTAGTACAACTAGTTAAGTCAGCTATCTATGTCAGCTAGCTAACAAGGTAGCTAGCTAAGTCAGCTTGCTAAGTCAGCTAGCTCACTAGTTAGCTATTTAAGTCAGGTACTTAAGTCTGCTAACCTAGCTAGATAGCTAATTATTAAATCAGCTAGATATTCAGCTAGTTAAATAGTTAGTTAAATATTTAACTCAGGGAGTTAAGTCAGCTAGCTATTGAGTTAAGTTGGCCAGTAAAGTCAGCTAAGTAGTGAAGTCACTAGCTAAGTCAGTTAGTTAAGTCAGCTTTCTAATTTAGTCAGCTGGGTAAGAAAGCCAGTTAGTTAACTAATGGGTTAAGTCAGAAGGTTGAGTCAGGTAGTTAGGTAGTCAACTAACAGGTTAAGTCAGCTGATTGAGTCAGCTAGCTAGCTAGTTAGCAAATGGGTTGAGTAAGCTGCTTGAGTAGGCTAGCTAGAAAGTTAGCTAACGAGTTAAGTCAGCTGGATGAGTCAGTTAGCTAGCTAGTTAGCTAAAGAGTTAAGTAAGCTGGTTGGGTCAGCTAGTTAGCTCGTTAGCTAATGAGTTAAGTCAGATGATTAAGTCAGCTAGGTAGCACGCTAGATGATGAGTAAGCTAACTACGTAGCTAGCTGGTTAAATCAGCTAGCTAGATAGGCAGCTAACTATTTAAGTCACCTTGTTAGATAGGTAGTTATCTGGTTAGCATACAATTTAAGTCAGCCAGCTAGCTAGGTAGCTAGCTAGTTAACTATTAAATCAGCTGTCTAGCTAGGTAAGTCAGCTGGCTAGCCAGCTGGCTAGCTAGATAGTGAGCTATTTAAATCAGTTGGCTAGGTAGCTGGCTGTCTGGTTAATTCTGCTAGTGAAGAGAACTGGGTAGCCAACCTGCAAGGTAGGTAGCTAGCTACTTAACTCAGCAAGATAGCTACCTTCCTAGCTAGTGATGTCAGTGAGTTGTCAGCTGGATAGACAACTGGCTAACTGATTAAATCATCTACTTTTGTCATCTGTCTAGCCAGCTGAGTAGATAGGCACCTAACTAGATAAGTCAGCTTACTAGCCAGTAGGCTAGCTGTTCAATTCACCTAGGTAAGTAGCTGGCTAGCCTGCTGGCTAGGTAGGTAGCTAGATAGATTAGTTAGCTGGCTAGGCAGCTTTCTAGCTTAAGTCAGCCAGATAAGTCAGCTGGCTAACCAGCTGGCTAGATAGGGAGCCAGCTAGTTAAGTCAGCTGGGTAGCCAGCTGAGTAGCTGGTTAAGACAGCTACTTAAGTCAGCTGGCAACCAGCAGGGTAGGTAGTTAAGTCAACTCATTAAGTCAGTTGGCTATCCAGCTGGTTAGCTAGTTAAAAAGCTAGTTAATTTAGGTGGCTAGCCATCTGGCCAGCTAGTTATTTTAGCTAGTTAAGTCAGCTGGCTGGTTAGGAAACTAGCTGTATAAGTCAGCTAGTTATGTCATCTGGGTAACTAGTTAAGTCAGATAGTTATGGCTGCTGGATAGCTAGATAGCTAGTTAGGTACCTAAATGGTTGACAGCTAGTTAACCCAGCTTTCTAGCTAGGTAGCTAACTGGTTAATAAAGCTAGTTAAGTCAGCTTGCTATCTAGTTAAGTCAGCGATTTAGTCAGCTGGCTAGCCAGTTGGCTAGCTTGGAAGCTAGTTAGCTAAGTCAGTTGGCTAGCTATTTAGCTGGTTAGTTAAGTAACCTAGTTAAGTCAGCTCATTGGTCATCTGGCTAGCTAAGGAGCTCGGTAGTTAAGTTAGCTGGCAAGCCAGCAGGCTACATAGGTACCTTGCTAGTTAAGACAGCTGGGTATCGAGCTGGCTAACTAGGTAGCTAGGGAGTTAGGTCAGCCTGCTAGCCTGCTGGCTAGCTATTTAAGTCACCTAGTTAAGTCAGCTGCCTAGACACCTGGCTAGCTAGGTCGCTAGATACTTAGTTTTCTAGTATCTAGCTAGGTCGCTAGATACTTAAGTCAGTTGTCTAGCCCACTGTTTAGATAGTTGAGTCACCTAGTTAAGTAAGATGTCTAGCCAGCTAGTTAGCAAGATAACTTGCTACTTAAATCAGCTAGCTAGACACCTGGATAGCTAGTTTAGTCAGCTGGCTAGCCAGCTGGCTAACTTTATAGCAAGCTAGTTAATTCAGCTAACTAGCAAGCAGGCCAACTATTTAAGTCAGCTAGTTTAGTCAGCTGGCTAGCCAGCTGGCTAGCTACATAGCGAGCCAGTTATGTCATTTGGCTAGCCAACTGGTTAGCTAATTAAGTGAGCTTGTTAAGTCAACTGGCTAGCCAGCTAGCTAGCTACGTAGAGAGTAGTTAATTCAGATGGCTAGCCAGCTGGTTAACTAGATAAGTCAGCTAGTTGAGTCAGCTGGCTAACCAGGAGGCTAGCTGGTTAAGTCAACTAATTAAGACAGCTGGCTATCCAGCTGTGAAGTTAGATTGCAAACTAGTTAAGTCAGCTACCTATCCAGCTGGCTAGCTAGTTAAGTCAGTGACTTAATTCACCTTGCTTCCAATCTGGCTAGGCATGTAGCTAGCTAGATAATAAGTGTGCTACCCTGCTGGGTAGCTGGTTAAGTCAGCTAATTTATTCAGCTGGCCAGCCAGCTGGCTATCTGGTTGAGTCTGCTAGTTAAGTCAGCTTGCTAGCCAGCTGGCTAGCTATGTAGCTACCTAGTTAAGTCAGCTAGTTAAGTCAGCTAGATTGCTAGGTAGCTAGCTAGTTAGGTCAGCTAGTTAAGTCAGCTGGCAAGCCAGTGGGCTATGTAGGTAGGTAGTTAGTTAAGTCAGCTCTCTAGTCATCGGGATATCTACTTATGTCAGCTAGTTAAGTCAGTTGGCTGTCCAGCTGTCTAGGTAATTAGATAGCTAGTTAAGTGTACTGGCTAGCCAGCTGGCTACTTAGTTAAGTCAGCCCGTTAAGTCAGCTGACAAGGCTGCTGGATAGCTAGGTAACTAGGAAATTAAGTCAGCTGGCTAGCCAGCTGGCAGGTAGTTAATTCAGCTAGTTTAGTCAGCTGGCTAACCAGTTGAGTAGCTAGTTATGTCAGCATGTTGTCTGTTGTCTAGCCAGTTTGCTCGCTATTTTAAAAGCTTGTTTTTCAGACAGGAAGCCAGCTGGCTCACTAGTTATTTCAGCTAGTTAAGTCAGATGACTTGCTAGGAAGCTAGCTAGTTAAGTCAGCTAGTTATGTCAACCATCTAGCTAGTTAAGTCAGCTAGTTAAGTCAGCTAGTTATCTGATAGCTAGCTAGGTAGCTAGCTAGGTAAAAATATTAGTTAAATCAGCTGGCTATATAGGGAGATAGCTTGTTAAGTCAGCTAGTTAAGTCAGCTGGCTAGCTAGTTAATTCACTTAATTGTCAGCTGGCTAGTCAGCTGGCTAGCTAGTTAAGTCCAATAGTTAAGTCAGCTGGCTGGCATGCAGGTTAGCTAGGTAGTTAGGTAGTTAAGTCAGATGGTAAGCCAGCAAGCTATGTATGTAGGTAGCTAGTAGTTAGGTAGTTAAGTCAGATGGTAAGCCAGCA
>NW_007256812.1:5357-9536 GCF_000164805.1 Carlito syrichta
TACTCAGCTGGCTAGCTATTTAATTTAGCTAATTAAGTCAGCTGGCAAGCCAACATGCTAACTAATTAGATAGCTCGTTATGTCAGCTGTCTAGCCAGCTGACTAGATACTTAAGTGACCAAGTTAAGTCAGCTGACTAGCCCGCTGGGTACCTAAGTAGCTTGCTATTTAAATCAGCTGACTAGACAGCTGGCTAGCTAGATAAGTCACCTAGAAATTCAGCTGGATAGCCAGCTGGCTAGCTATGTAGCAAGCTAGTTAGTTCAAGTGGTTAGAAAGCTGGCCATCTAGTTAAGTCATCTGGTTAGCTGACAGGCCAGCTAGGTGGCTGGCAAGTTAAGCTGGTAGGTTAGCAGGATGGTCAGTTAGGTGACCAGCTAGTTAAGCCAGCTGGCTAGCCAGTTAACAAGCAGAGTGCCTGACTAGTTAAGCTGGCTGTCTATCCCACTGTCATGCCAACCAGCTGGCTATTTAAGTCGACTGGATAGCCAGCTGGCAAGCCCACGAGCTAGCTAGCCAGCTGCCTAGGCATCTAGCCAGTCAGGTAGCCAGATATTTAAGCCAGCTGTCTAGCCATCTAATCAACAAGGTAGCTAGCTAGTTAAGTCAGCTGGTTAGCCAGCTAGACAACCAACTAGCTAGTCAGCTAGTTAAAACATTGAGCTAGCCAGCTAGTAGTTAAGCCAGCTAGCCAGTAGGATGAATATTCAGCTAGCTTTTTAAGTCAGCTAGCTACTCAGCTTCCCAGTCAGCTTGCTAGTTTAGTCTGCTAGCTAGTCAGCTTGATAGTTAATTCAGCTAGTCAACTAACTAGTCAATTACCTAACTAGTTTAGTCAGCTATCTAGACAGCTAGATAACTTGTTTGCTAGCTAGTTATGTCAGCTAGATAGCCTGTTAGCTAGTCAGCTAGCTAGTTAAGTCAGCTAGCATATCATTTAGTTACTTAGCTACCTAGTCGGCTAGCAACTCAGCTAGCTGGTCACCTATCTAGTGGGCTCCCTCATTTTCCATCAGACTAAACTAGTAGGCTCACTCACATACAAATTGGTTAGGAAACCAGACGGCTCACTCATTGGCCAACAGGTCAACTTACTTGTCGGCTCGCTTGAAGTCCAACAGGTCAGCTAACTATTCGTTTGCTCACAGGCCTACTAGTAAGTCAACTCACCTGTCAGCTCATTCGCCGGCTGACTAGTTATGGCAGAGCACACGTAGGCTCATTCGCCGGCCAACTAGTTAATTCAGCTGACCCGTTGGCTCACTCGCTGGTCAAATAGTTAAGTCAGCTCACCTGTTGGTCACTCTCTGGCCGATTAGTTAAGTCAGCTAAAGGGTCAGCCTACTAGTCGGCCCACTAATTAAGTAAGCTACCCAATCTGCCAACTAGTGGGTCAATTTGTCAGCCAACAAGTTAGGTCAGCTAATTAGTTGGGAGACTACTTAGGCCAGCTAAGTAGTCTGTCAACTATTCGGCCGACTAGTTAGGTCAGGAAACTAGCCAGCCAACTACTTAATTGAGCTAACTAGGGGGCCAACACGTCAGTCAATTAGTTAACCCAGCTAAATAGTCGGTCAACTAGTCTGCCAGCTAATTAACCCAACCAACAAGTCGGCCGAGTAGTCAGCCAATGTGTTAAACCAGCCAACTAATCAGCTGACTCGTCAGCATACAAGGAAATTCACCTAGCTAACTCATTAGCCAACTAGTTAAGTCAGCTATTTAACACGTTACCAACTAGTTAAAACAGTTTTCTAACTCATCAACCAACTCGTTAAGTCAGTTAGTATCTGATTAGCCAACTACTCAAGTCAGCTAGCTAAGTCAGGTGGCTAACTAGGTAGCTAACTATGTCAGCTAGCTAAGTCAGATAGCTCACTAGTGAGCAAACAATTTAATTCAGATAATCTTCTACCTAACTAATTAGCTAATTAATGAAGTCAGCTGGATATTCAGCCAGTTAAACTGTTAGCTAACTATTTAATTCAGGTAGTAAAGTCAGCTAGTTAGCTAGTTAAGTCAGCCAGTTAAGTCAGCTAGCTAAGTCAGCTAGTTAAGTCAGCTTCTAACTTAGTCAACTGGTTAAGACAGCTAGCTAGCTAGTTAGCTAAAGTATTAAGTCAGCAGGTTGAGTCAGGTTGTTAGCTAGTTAACTAATGGGTTAATTCAGCAGGTTGAGTCAGTTAGCTAGATAGTTCGCAAATGGGTTGAGTCACCTAATTGTCTAGGCTAGCAAGCTAGTTAGCTAACGAGTTAAGTCAGCTGGATGGTCAGCTTGATAGCTAGATAGCTAATGAGCTAATTCAGCTGATTGAGTCAGCTAGCCAGCTAATTAGTTACCGAGATAAGTCAGATGATTAAGTCACCTAGCTAGCACATTACATAACGATTGATCTAACTAGTTATCTAGCTGGTAAAATCAGCTAGCTAGCAATGCAGCTAACTATTTAAGTCAGCTTGTTTTCTAGGTAACTAGCTAGTTAGCTAACTATTTAAGTCATCTGGCTAACTAGGTAGCTAGTTAGTTAGCTAACTATTTAAGTCAGCTGGCTAGCTAGGTAGCTGCTAGTTATGTCAACTACTTAAGTCAGCTGGCTAGCCAGCTGGATAGCTAGATAACGAGCTAGTTAATTCTTTTGGCTAGCCAGTTTTTTAGCTTGTTAATTCAGCTAGTTAAGATAGCTTGCTAGCCAACTGGCTAGGTAGGTAGCTAGCTAGTTAAGTCAGCTAGATAGCTAACTGGCTAGCTAGTGTTGTCAGCGAGTTAAGTCAGCTGGCTAGCCAACTGGCTAGCTGGTTAATTCAGCTAGTATAGACAGCTGTCTAGTCAGCTGGCTAGGTAGGTAACTAGCCAGATAAATCATCTTGCTAGCCAGCAGGATAGTTGTTCAAGTCAGCTAGTTAATTCAGCTGACTAGCCTGCTGGCTACATTGATAGCTAGCAAGTTAAGTGAGGTGGCTAGCCAGCTTGCTAGCTTAAATCAACTAGGTAAATCAGCTGGCTAGCCAGCTGGCTAGATAGGTAGACAGCTAATTAAGTCAGCTGGTTAGCCAGATGATTAGCTGGTTAAGTCAGCTTGTTAAGACAACTGGCAAACAGCTGGCTAGCAAGTTAAGTCAGCTATTTAAATCAGCTGGCAACAGGTAGGCTAGCTAGTTAAGTAAACACATTAAGTCAGTTGGCTATCCAGATGGTTAGCTATTTAAAACGCTAGTAATTTCAGATAGCTTGTCAACTCGCTAGCTAGTTATTTTAGCTAGTTAAGTCGGCTGTCCAGCTAGGAAGCTAGCTATATAAGAAAGTTATGTATGGCAGATAGGTAGCTAGTTAAGTCAGCTTGTTTGTTCAGCTGGCTACATAGTTATCTAGGTATGTAGCTAGCTAGTTAAGTCAGCTGGCTAGCCAGCTGGCTAACTCATTAAGTAAGCTAGTTAAGACAACTGGCCAGCTAGTTAAGTCAGTTAAATCAGCCGGCAAACCAGCTGCCTAGCAGTGTAGCTAGCTAGTTAAATCAGCTGGCTAGCTAGCTGGCTAGCAAGTTAAGTCACCTAGTTAAGTCAGCTAGCTGGCCAGCAGTTTAGCTAGGTAGTGAGGTAGTTAAGTCAGCTTGCAAGCCAGTGGGAAATGTAAGTAGGTAGCTAGTTAAGTCAGCTGGCTAGGTATCAGGCTATCTAGGTATGTCAGCTAGCTAAGTCAGCTTGCTATATAGCTGTCTAGCTATGCCGGGAGCCACAATCACCAGTAAAAGTAAGGTAAAAGGGACCTGAAAACAGGAAAAACGCCAGCTGGGAGCAAGGCTGTAGTAAAATGCGGCCATGATGGAGGCAAAGCCTCACAGATCCTGTTGATGGACCTTCCCTAACTTTGAAGGATTGTGTGCATATGCTTGAGAATATTCCCTCTTTAATTGAGATAATAGATGCGCAAATGGATGATGACATTTGACAACAAAAATTATACATAGGCATAATGGAGGTGAGATTGCATCAAAAGGGTGCCGGTTAGAATGTGCAAGGATGTGAAATTAGCAGTAAACCAATGTATAAAAATGTAAAAACGACTCAACAGTAAAATATTTCCCCCCTGAAGGGACAAGGGAATGCAAATTTTGCAACCTTTAGCTAAAAAGGAAAAATAAGTACTTCCTCACACCCTTTATAAGTAACAACATGACAGTG
>NW_007256813.1:0-847 GCF_000164805.1 Carlito syrichta
TCGCTCTGGTAGGCTGAGGCAGGAGGATGGCTGGAGCCCAGGAGCCCAAGGCCAAACTGTGCCACACATGGCCAGCCCATTTCTTCACCCATCCAAAGAGGGAGTCTGGCTTTGAGGTATAGGTCGTCCAGGCTACTCTGGAATATGAGGTGGGAGGATCACTGGAGTCCACGATTTCAAGCTTGGTGGTGAATGACGGTCATGTCCTGGGTCCCCAGCCTGGGACACAGATCCAGACCCTGCCTCCCAAAACATCAGAATTATACACAGATTCTCAACTCCATCTGGTGTGTTCACAGGGAGACTGGCTTTAGAACCAGGAAAAATGGGACTGGGGAAAATAAATGTCCCCAGGTGAGAGATGTATCCCTGACCTTTCTTGGTGGAAGTTCCTCGTTGGCGAGTTGGATGGTCAGCCTGACTGGGGCACATTTCTCAACTCAGAGAGGAGATCCGGCAGGAACCCAGGGAACCTCAGGAACCAATGCCATGAAGTGGAGGCAGCCAATGGAGGGGTTGGAGCTGGAAAGTGCCGATCTAGGGGAACCCTTGTATGTGGGGGTGACAGGCAGTGAAGGACTTTGGGCAGAAGAATTGCAGGAGAATGGATTTCTTTTATTGATATATTTTCTTTCTTTTTTTCTTTCTTTTCCTCTCTCTCTCTTGTTTCCTCACTTTGTGGCCCTGGCTGCTCTCAAACCACCCAACTCAGTCCTTACTCTCAACCTTGGCCTCCCAGACTGCTGCTATCACAGTCTTTCCATCTGGTTGACATCCTGGTCTTCCTGGTTGGTCTTGAACTCTGGAACTGAGAGGATCCTCCTGCTGAGACCTGCACTCACCCAAG
>NW_007256813.1:908-1490 GCF_000164805.1 Carlito syrichta
GCTACAGTGGCTGGGAGTGGCCACTGCACTCCAGTCTGGGTGACAGTGAGACTTCAACTAAAAAAAAAAACCCTAACTAAATAAATAAAAGTAGTCAAAATAATGAGCCAAGATTGGTGGTGTATGTTTTTGCTCCAACCACTTGGGAGGCTGTGGTGGGAGGATCACCAGAGTCCACCTGATGGAGGCCGTGGTGACTGAGAGCAGTCCCCTGTGCTCCGGGTTGGGCAACAGGGGGAACTTGATTCAGATTAATAATACCAACCACGACCACCACCACAAACACAGGCTGGTCTCAGTGGCTCAGCTTGGCATCCCGGCCCTTCAAAGTCCCAGGTGACTGGATGGCCTGAGACTGCGGGATTGACACCAGCCCAGGACACGGAATGAGAACTCGACCCAGCCATCATAAATAAATCCAAACATTAACCAGGCATGGTTCACAGGCCTGTGGTTCCAGCCACTTAGGGGGCTGAGGAGGGAGGATCGCATGAGCCCCACAGGTGGTGTCTGTGAGCATGCCCCTGCACTCCAGCATGGGCGACAGACTGGGATTCTGATTCAAATAATAAGTACCACCAC
>NW_007256813.1:2772-3611 GCF_000164805.1 Carlito syrichta
GGGGGCTGTACATCTATGATTAGAAAATCCTGTACCCAAAGGTGAAGGTAAGTCCTGGGGGAAAACACAAGCATATCCTCTCCTGCATGTTAAAAGGACATCGGGCCCCAACCATTGACAGGTAAGAAGATCTTTCCATTTTACCATTGGTTTAACAGTATTCTCAGAACTCCAATGTCTTATCATGGCTGGATGTACTTGAGAGTCCAAATTAGGATGATTAATTACAAACATGGCATGATTTATGATATGATTGGGAGAACTATATTCATTTCTCTTGGAATGTGAAACTGTTGCCTTAAAGCTACAGCGTTTTGGTAATGAATTTCATGGAATTGCTGAGCTTGATTGACTAAAGAACCTACAAGGAGAGGGCACATGACAGATTTTGTCAAGGCATCTGCTTATTGATTACCTTGATGTAGAGGTACAGGGAGTCTTGAATGAAATCTAATATGACCTATGAAAAATGTTTGGATCCTAACAATTATTAATTGCTGTAATTGGATAAGTAAATCAAGAATAGTTGTCTTATTAACAGGAATGGTGACTATTTTAATAAGAGGAAAAAGCCCTTTTATATAACAGGAATCAGTATAGAAAGAAAATTAGCTCCTCTTAAATCAAGACTGTCAAAAATCACAATCCCTCCCCTCCTGGCACCACTTGCCAGAGGTCTTTTCGTGCCAAGGGTCAAATTTAAATTATGTGGATTTTTTCTTCATGGTACCTTGGTGCTTCTTCTTTTAAGTTTTCCTCATCCCCAAGGGGTAGTGGATCATCATCAACAGGGGCAGTGGCTAACAATGCCTGGGATGTACAGGGGTTAGTAAGGGAGG
>NW_007256814.1:0-2695 GCF_000164805.1 Carlito syrichta
TTTTAAGTAGCCAACCAGCTGGATAGTCAACAAACTTAACATGCTGACTAAACTAGCTAGGTAGCAGGTTTCCAGCTGACTTAATTATCTGACTTAATCAGATAGTTAGCTGGCTAGCCAGGTGGCTTAACTAGCTGGCTACTTATCTAGACAGCTGGCTTGCCAACTGACTTACTCAACTGACTTGAGATAGCAAGCTGGAAACAAGCTCACTTAATTAGCTAGATACATACATAGCCTGCAGGCTAGCCAGCTGACTTAACTATCTGATTTGAATAGCTATCCTGCTGGCTAGCAAGCTAACATATCTTATTGGCTACCTGCCTAGCCAGCTGACTAGACAGTTGACTAAATCAGCTGACTTAACCAGCTAGCCAGTTGGGTAGCCAGCTGACTTAACACACTGACATCACTAACTAGCCAGGTAGCTATCTAGATGACTAAACTAGTTGGTGGACCGGTTACCTGACTTAACCAGTTGGCCAGAGCATGAGCCAACAGGTGAGGTGACTTAACTAGTCGGTGGGGGAGAGAGCCGACTGGTCAGGTGACTTAAGGCAGCAAGAAAGTGAGCCAACTGCTAATCTGACTTAAGTAGTCAGCCGGCGAGTGAGCTGACTGGTCAGATGACTTAACTAATCTGCTGGTGAGTTAGCTGACTGGTCAGCTGACTTTAGTTGGGTGGCAAGTGAGCCGACTGGTTACAAGACTTAAGTAGTCGGCCAGTGAGTGAGCAGAAGGCCGGTGAGCCGAATTAACTAGTTGGTTGTCGAGTGAGTCCATGCGTGAGATTCCTTAACTAGTCAGCCAGCAAAAGAGCCATTGGTGAGCTAAGTTAACTAGACGACTGGTGAGCAAGCCAACTAGTTAGCTGTCCTGTTGGCCTGCGAGCACATCAATGAGTTAGTTGAATTTTTGGCTGGCGAGTGAGCCAAATGCTGACTGATTGGCAGGTGAACGAGCAGACTATTTAGCTGACCTGATGAAAAGTAAGCGTGGCCACTAGTTAGCTGACCGGCTTGCTGAGTTGATAGCACATTAGTTAGCTAAGTAACTAGCTGATTTGCTAGCTGACTTTACTAGATAGTTGTCTTGCTAGCTGGCTATGTGGATGACATAACTAGCTAGCAAACAAGCTATCTAGATATCTATCTAGCTGACTTAACTGGATAGCTAAATGGCTAGTTATCTGGATAGCTGACTTAACTATCCAGCTGATTAGTTAGTTGACTAGATAACTGACTTAAATAGCAAGCTGACAAGCAACCTGACTACCTGGCTGACTTAACTAGCTAGCTGAATAGTTAGCTGACTTGCTAACTGACTTCACTAGCTAGCTGACTAGCTAGCTGATGTAACTAGCTAGCCAGTGGGCTAGCCAGCTGACTTAATTAGCTAGCTACCTACCTAGCCAGGGGACTCGACAATTGACTTAATTATATGATGTAACAAGCTAGAGAGCTGGCTAGCCAGCTGACTTAACTAGCTGACTACATTGCTAGCCAGATGGCTAGCCACTATAATTAGCTAGCTGACTTAACCAGCTAAGCAACTGGCTATCCAGCTGACTCAACTAGGTGACAACTCATTAGTGAGCTGGCTCTCCAGCTGACTTAACTAGTTGACATCACTAGATAGGCAGGTGGCTAGCCATCTTATTTATCTAGCTAACTTCCTATGCATCACCCTGGCTTGCCATCTGATTTAACTAGCTGATTTAAATAAGTAGCCAGCTGGCTAGCCAACAGACTTATCTAGCTACCTATCCTTTTAGGTAACTGGCTATCCAGCTGACTTAACTGACTGACTTAACTCGCTAGGCTGCTGATTTAACTAGTTGAATTAATTATGTAGCTACCTACCTATCCAGCTGACATAACTAGATGATTTAACTAGTTAGGTACCTAGCTAGCTATCATATAGCTAATTGATTTAACTATGTGATTTAACTAGCTAGTTTGCTGTCATATCTAGCTGACTTAACTAGCTAGCTTCCTAGCTAGTCAGCTGACTTAAGTAGCTGAAATATCTAGCGAGCCAAATGGCTGCCCATCTGACTTAACTAGCTTTTTAACTAGCTAACCAGCTGGCTTGACAACTGATTAACATGCTGACTTAACTAGCTACCCAGCTGGCTAGCCAGCTGAGTAAACTAGCTGACCAGCTGGAGAGCCAGCTGACTTAATTGCCTAGCTACCTAGCTAGCCAGCAGCCTAGCCAGCTAATTTATCTAGTTGACATAATGAAGTAGTCAGCTGACTAGCCATCAAACTTACCAAGCTATCTACCTAGCTAGACAGCTGAATAGCCAGCTGACTTACCTAGCTAATATAACTAGATAGCCTAATGGTTAGCCAACGGGTTTAACTAGCTACCTACCTATATAGCCCACTGGCTTGCCAACTGACTCAAACACCTAACTACCTAGCCAACCAACTGGCCAGCAAGTTGAATTAATTAGGTGACTTAACTAGTTAGAAAGCTGACTAGTCAGCTGACTTAACTTGATAGCTACCCTCATAGGCAGCTGGCTAGTCAGCTGATTTACCTAAGTGATTTAACCAGTTAGCCTGCTGATTAACTAGCTGACTTAGCTAGCTAGCTACCTAGTGATCCAGCTGAGTTAACTTGCTGATTTAACTAGATAGCTACCTATCTAGCAAGGTGACTGGTCAGCTGACTTAACTATCTGACT
>NW_007256814.1:3857-5207 GCF_000164805.1 Carlito syrichta
CCGACTAGTTAAGTCTGACCAATTGGCTCACTCGCCAGCTGACTAGATTCAGCTGACCTGTCATCTCCCACTTCGGCCGACTAGTTAAGCCAGTTGACCATTCGACTTGCCTACTGGACGACTATTTAACTCAGGTGACAATCAGCTCTCTCGTTGTTGAACTAGTTAATTCAGCTGATGACTCGGCTCACTTGCCCATTGACAAGTTAAGTCAGCTAACCTGTCGGCTCACTCGCCAGCTGACTAGTTAAGTCAGCTAAATGGTCAGCCTACTAGCCGTCCAACTAGTTAAGTTAGGTAACCTATTGGCCGATTGGTAGGCAAAAATGTCAGTCGACAATTTAGGTCAGCTCACTAGTCAGTCGACTAGTTCTGTCAGCTAACAAGTCAGTGAAAGAATCGATTGACTAATTAGGTCAGCAAATTAGTCAGGCAACTAGTTAGCAGAGCTAACTAGTGGGCCAACTCGTCAGTCAACTAGTTAACTCAACTAAATAGTCGGCCGACTATTTGACCAACATTTTATGCCAGCAAACAAGTCTGCCGAGTAGTCAGCCAACGTATTAAATTATCTAACTAGTCGGCCAACTCGTCAGCCCAGTGAAGTCACCTAGCTAACTCCTTAACCACCTAGTTATTTCAGCTAGTTATCTTGTTTACCAACTAGATAAAACAGTTAGCTAACTCATTATCCAACTTGTTAAGTCAGTTAATTATCTCATTAGCCAATTAGTTATGTCAGTTAGCTAAGTCAGCTAGCTATCCAGCTAGCTAGCTAAGTCAGTTAGCAAAGTCAGCTAGCTCACTTGTGAGATAACTATTTAAGTCAGCTACTTAAGTCTGCTTCCTGAATAGTTAGCTAATTAATAAAGTCAGATAGTAATACAGCTAGTTAAATAGTTAGCTAAGTCTTTAATTCACATAATTAAGTTTACTAGCTAACTAGTTAATTCTGCAAGATAAGTCAGCTAGCTAAGTCAGTTTTCTAATTTTGACAGTTGGTTGAGACAGCTAGCTAGCAAGTTAACTAACTGGTTGTTAGTCAGTTGAGTCAGGTATTTAGCTAGTTAATTAATGTATTAAGTCAGCTGGTTCAGTCAGCTAGCTAGCAAGTTAGGAAACGGGTTGAGTCAGCTGGTTGAGTAGGCTAGCTGGCTAGTTAGCTAACGGGTTAAGTCAGCTGGATGAGTCAGCGAGCTACGTAGCTAGCTAACGATTTGAGTTAACTGGTTATGTCAGCTAGCTAGCTCATTAGCTAACGAGTTAGGTAAGATAATTAAGTCACCTAGTTAGCACGTTAGATAATGAGTAAGCTAGCTAGTAATCTAGATGATTAAGTCAGCTACCTAG
>NW_007256815.1:0-544 GCF_000164805.1 Carlito syrichta
GTCAGCGGGATAGAAACAGTCAAGGACTTAGACACAAAAACGTGCCCCATAAACAATTGCTCAAAACCTATTTTCCTCAACTTAAAACCCTCAATAAGCTTGCAAGACACTAATCACCCCTTTCTATGCTTACTAGAAGACCAAACCCAGGACTACTGTAAATGGTGGCCTGATCAATACAGTGGCTGTCCCTATTGGTCATGCAGAATTCACTGTGCTGACAGATCCATCAGTAGAGCAAAATGGAGGGCACCAAGCTTCCTTGTCCACCACTACATAGGAACTCTGGGGCGCGGAGGCCGCTTCTCCCACTTCTCTTTTGACATCCCTAATCCAACCGCTAACCTCTGAAAAGACCTAATATACATAGCTGTCTACGCAAAGGAATGGTACACCGTCCCACCGGGCGCCAATCCATCTCTTGCTCCACCTTTACCCCTTCCGTCATGGTATCAGTGGTGGAGCAAATAAAAACCCAAGAACGACAGCTCCTGGCAGTGGTAGACCCATTGCCCCCTTCCTCAGAAGACCACCTCTCCTTACA
>NW_007256815.1:564-1022 GCF_000164805.1 Carlito syrichta
CTGGGTCAGACTGGCAAGTGGACTTCACCGTCATGCCCCCCGTCTGTAACACCAAATACCTTCTGGTCCTGGTTGACACCTTCTCCGGGTGGGTCAAGGCTTATCCCACCTCAAATAAGTGGGCTGCTATGGTGGGAGCTATCTTAGCTAACCACATCATCCCTTGATTCGGGGTCCCCTTCTCCCTTCAGTCAGATAACGGGCCTGAATTCACCTCACAAGTCGTTTAGTTTTTAACGACGGCCCTCAACATCAAATGGCACTTTCACATTCTCTATCACCCACAATCATCAGGAAAGGTTGAACGAACTAACTGCACACTAAAAGATATCCTCACCAAACTCTCTCTTGAACTCCATCAGGACTGAGTCTCCCTCCTTCCTCTAGCTCTCTTCCACGTTCACGTCCTCCCTAAAAAGCCCACTCAGCTTTCACCCTTCGAGGTCCTATATGGCAGA
>NW_007256815.1:2442-12617 GCF_000164805.1 Carlito syrichta
CACCTCAGCCTCCCAAAGGCGCGGGATTACAGGCTGAGCCACCGAGCCCGGCTCACCCTCCGCTTCTTAAACCAATCCTTCCCTTCTCTTCCTTCTTCGCAGTGTTTTCTTTGTGCCTTATTACAACGACCTTTGCTGGCTGCTGTTCCGCTTCCTGCCTCGCCCCACAGTAATAGTACCCTCTCAACCTGTCTTCCACCGGAGAGGCCATCACCAAACCTCACATTCCACTTTGGGAAGTGGCATCCAACTCCTCTTACCTCTGTATTGGTCCGCTCAGCGTCCCCACTCTCCATTCAAATAACCCTCTCTGTTCAACCACCATAAACTCTACAAATGGGCACTTCCTCCTGCCCAGCCTCTTCTTATGGTGCAACGGCACTCTCCTCTTCCAATCTCACCTCTCCCTGTATAGTTGTTACGCTGATCCCACAGCTCTCTCTTTACTCCTCTGCCGACCTCCAGGCCCTCTTAACTCCCAAACACCAACACAAGAGGGTTGTCTTCCTTCCAGTCATGGTAGGATTGTCCCTAGTTTCTGCAGTCACCTCCATAGGTCTATCAGGAGGGGCTCTCGACTACTCACTATGGACCATGGAAGACTTACAAAACAAAATCCAACTAGCTTTAGACACCACCTCCGATTCTCTCCAATCATTACAAAGACAAATCACGAGCATAGTACAAGTAGCCCTCCAAAATCGTCGGGCTCTAGATCTCCTAACAGTCGAAAAAGGAGGCACTTGTCTTTTCCTCCAAAAGGAGTGCTGTTATTACATTAACGAGTCAGGAGTCATTGAACAAAACATTAATAAATTACAACACCTCTCCTCACAGCTCCAAGGGGCAAAGCCTTCACAAATCGGAAGCCTATTACAAAACTCCCTACTCACCTGGCTTTTGCCTATCGTCACACCTGTCATTCTCATTTTCGGTCTGTGCTCCTTTCTCCCGTGTATCATCAAGTTTCTCCAGTCACAACTTTTAAAAATCTCTAATCAAAGCATTAACCAGCTTCTCCTACAGAATTATGACCTCCTGCCCACCAAAGATCCAGGTCTTGACTGTCCCAACCCTACAAACCTCTAACCTTGTCTTCTCATTTCAGACATGCTCGCCTCAAGGTTTACCCCCTACCACATACCACTCAGATTCTCAGCGTTTCTTGGCCACCTTCTTCGTGACAGCTGGCTCCTCCCTTTCCCGTGTCCACTCGACGACTGGCCAGACCAGCTTGCTGTTTTCCACTTACAAGGTGCCTTCCAGGACTTCCACCCAAATGAAATTTTTTCTTTTGGCGCCTACTTGTGGGGTCTCATGTGGCTTGTCCTTTCAACCACCTCACCCACCGATGCCCATTTTCAGCAGGAACTAGCCGGACAGACAAACGCTGCCCCTCTCCCGTATAACCAAAGAGGTGGGAATGAAGGGCCACCACCAAGCCACAAGTAAAGCCATATCCCCTCCCTTTCCTGGAAACAGCAACCCGGCAAACTAAAATGGCGATTGAAACGGTGCCTTCCTTTGTTCTTCCTCGGTGCCTTCCTTTGTTCTTCCTCCGCACTCCTTCCCGTGCCCGTGAAAAACCCACCAGCCTGGATGGAGCTCTGCCAGCCGACCAATAATCGACTGATAGGTCGCCCTAAGCCCCCATAAAGGCTGGAGCGCCCTTGCTTCAGCGCTACAGCCTGACCCTCAGGTCCTATAGCCACCGCGTTTGACCCATTAAATCTCTTGGCCTTAACGGGTGTTGAGTCTCACTGTGCGCCACCATCTTTCAGATGTACTTTTTATTTCTGAAAGATTTATAGATTCACAGAAAGCAAAAGTAGGCCGGGCTTGGTGGCTCAGCCAGCACTTTGGGAGGCAAAGGCAAGAGGATTGCCTGAGCCCATGGGTTGGAGACCTGTCCGGGGAACTTGGTGAGACTTCGTGTCTACAATAAATCAAAAATTAGCTGGGCGTGGTAGCATGTGCCTATAGTTTCAGCTACGTGGAAGGCCGAGGAGGAAGGATCCCCGGAGCCCAGCAGGTCGAGGCTGCGGTGGCCGTGAGCATGCCACTGCACTCCAGCCTGGGCGACAGAGTGAGACTTCAAATCAAAAAAAAAAAAGAAAGAAGCAAAAATAGTACAGAGTTCCAGGGTTCCCTCCATCCATTCCCTCCCCCCAGTGGTTACATCTTACATAACTTTAACATAATAGCAAAACCTGGAAATTGATGTTGGTACTATGTGTATAAATAGTTTTGTGTCATTTTATCGTATGTGCAGCTTCCTGTAACCACCACCATAATCAAGATGCAGAGCAGCCGGGCTTGGTGGCTCAGCCTGTAATCCCGTACTTTTGGGAGGCTGAGGTGAGTAGATTGATGGCCTGAGCCCACGGGTTCGAGACGCACCTGGGCAACTTGGCAAGACCTCATCTCTACAATGAATCAAAAAAATGAGCCGGGCGGTTCCAGCTACTTGGAAGGCTGAGGCAGAAGGATCGCCGGAGCCCAGCAGGTCGAGGCTGCGGTGGCCGGGAGCGGCCACTGCACTCCAGTCTGGGTGACAGAGTGAGACTCCAACTCAAAAATAAATAAATAAATAAATAAATAAATAAATAAATAAACAAGTGTTAAAAAGGATGTGGACAAAACTAAACCCTCCCACACTGCTGGTGGGTATAGAGTGGTGTAGCTACATTAGAAAGGAGTTTTGCAGCATCTTAAAAAGTTATTGAAAGGAGGGACCCTGAGAAACTTAGAATAAATTTATTTCACATTTTGCCTTAGCATAATCATTTTTGCTTAGACTGACACACTTTGAATCTAACACAGGTTAGACATAGATAGATACATTTCCAATAGATTGGTTTTAGGAAGTGTTCATTTTACTGCAGGCCAAGCTGGCAACCTACCCCACCCCCTTGGCAAATCTCCCACCAGATACAAGACAAGGACAACCTAATCTTTCAATTCATGGTTTGGCATAATAATCTCTAAGAAACTTTCAGGTTCCTTGTTGAAGGTGAAAGATCAAAGATCACCCCTTAGTTGACTGAAGCCATAGAGATGATAATAAGATCGCCTTTTTGCTAAGGAGCTTGTGAATTGGAAATATTTGACAGGTCCCTTGCAGGAAAAACCCCTCCCCTTGTCTCCTTCCATCTAGCCTACCACCATGGTAGCAATCATGTGACTAACCCACCCATCTGGCTACTGTTCACCACCTGACATCAGTGCCTATGCTTACCTGCCCCTTCGTGATGATGTGGAGCAGACCACCACCCAACTACCTTGATGATCTTCCCCCATCAAAGGGAAGGGTTAAATGGATTAACCAGCCTGGCTCGGTGGCTCAGCCTGTAATCCTGCACTTTGGGAGGCAAGGTGAGTGAATTGCCTGAGTTCGCAGGTTCGAGACTCGTCTGGGCAACTTGGCGAGACCTCATCTCTACAATAAATCAAAAATGAGCCAGGCGTGGTAGCGCACACCTGTAGTTCCAGCTACTTGGAAGGCTGAGGCAGAAGGATCGCTGGAGCCCAGCAGACCAACGCTGAGGTGGCTGGGAGTGTACTACTGTACTCCAGTCTGGGCGACTGAGTGAGACTCCAACTCAAAAAAAAAAAAGATTAACCATGAGCAACCAACCACCATTGCCTTGCTAAGTTATGGTGTGGTCAGGTGAATCTCCTCTTTATCTCTCTCTAATTTACTTTCTAAATAAATGATTTTTTTTCTAATCTAGCTTCTGTGCAATTCTTTGCATCTTTCATGTGATTTCGGATTGCACACCAGACACCCACACCCCCAACAGGCCTGACCTAACATTCTGAAGGCCTCACTGGGAGTGTGACCTAACAGTTATAAATATTTATATAATCCAGAAATTCCACTCCTAGTTATATTCACAACAATAAATAAAACATATTCAAAGAAAGTCGGGTAGAAAAATATTCTCGGCCAGGCGCGGTGGCTCAGCCTGTGATCCCAGCACTTTGGGAGGCCGAGGTGAGAGGATTACCTGAGCTCAGGGTTCAAGACCATCCTGGGCAACTTGGCAAGACCTCAGCTCTACAGTAAATCACAAAAACTAGTCAGGCATGGTGGCATGCGTCTGTAGTTCCAGTTACTTGGAAGGCTGAGGCAGAAGAATCACCTGAGCCCAGCAGGTCTGCAGTGGCCATGAGCATGCCACTGCACTCCAGCCTGAGCGACAAGAGTGAGGCTCCAATTTAAAAAAGAAAAAGAACAATGTTCTTAGTAACATTATTAATACTACCTGAAAATTTGAAACAACCCTAACGTTCACCAATTAGTGAATGCATAAGCATTTTGTGCTATATCCATACAAAGGAATAGTGTTCAGTAATGAATAGGAGTGGAAAACTGACATAACATGGATGAACTCAAAAAACATTATACAAGCTGGGCTCGGTGGCTCAGCCTGTAATCCTGCGCCTTTGGGAGGCTGAGGTGAGTGGATTGCCTGAGCCCGAGAGTTCGAGACCTGCCTGAGCAGCAAGACCTCATCTCTACAATAAATCAAAAAATCAGCCAGGTGTGGTAGTGCATGCCTGTAATTCTGGCTACTTGGAAGGCTGAGGTGGAAGGATTGCTGGAGCCCAGCAGGTCAAGGCTGCGGTGGCCGGGAGCGGCCACTGCACTTCAGTCTGGGCAACAGAGTGAGACTCCAACTCAAAAAAAAAAACATTATACAAAGTGAAAAAAGTCAGATACAAAAGATCACATATTACATGATTCAATTTATATGAAACGTCTTGGTAAGGTTTTTTGTTTTTTGGTTTTTTTTGGTTGGAGTCTCACTCTCTCCCATGTTGGAATGCAGTAGCATGCTCATGACCACTACAGCCTCTACCTGCTGGGCTCAGGCAATCCTTCCATCTCAGCCTTCCAAGTAGCTGGAACTACATGGATGCACCACCACACCAGGCTAATTTTTTGGTTTATTGTAGAGATGAGGTCTCACCAAGTTGCCCAGGCTGGTCTCAGACCCGTGGGTTCAGGCAATCCTCTCAACTTGGCCTCTCAAGGCATGAGTCACTGTACCCAGCCAGGTAAGGCATTTTTGTTGGGCTAAATTGTGTCCCACCAAATTCCTGTTTCCCCAGTACCTCAGAATGTAAGTATTTGGATATAGGTGACTCAAAGACAATTAAATTAAAATAAGGTCTTTTAGGTGGGCCTTAATCAGATCTGACTGATATCCTTATAAGAAAAGGAAATTTGAGCTGGGCACAGTGGCTCACACCTGTAATTCCAGCACTTTGGGTGGCTGAGGTGAGAGGATCACTAAGACCCCAACTCTAATGAAGTAGAGCCCTCAGGAAGAATGCTTCCAAGATAATAAGCAGGATAGAGCACAGTTCCCACATCTATTGTCTGTGATGATGGAAAATTCAGATTCTGCCAATATATATATTTATAGAGACAGGGCCTTGCTATGTTGCCCAGGTCTCAAACTCCTGGCCTCAAGTGATCTTCCCACCTTGGCCTCCCAAAGTGCTGGGATTATAGGCATGAGCCACTGAGCCTGGCTTGTCTGCCAAAGTATTTATAGATATTTATTCTGAGCCAATATATGTGACAGGTGAAGAGGACACTGCTCTGGTTGGTAGGTAGGGCATGGACAGTTCCTAGCTACAGTTCATGGACAAAGTAGTAGCTGAACTGCTCAAGATTTTACCCATGGTGACCTGGGAAAATATCCCAGTGGAAGGAAATGGTATGTGAGGTACAATGATGTAGGCATTCGAAAAGTATGAGATTGACCACACAGGACCCTGGGATTCTGGAGCAATGCTGCGCCATCTGTAGCAGAGAATAGAAAACTTGACCATGGGATGTGAAACAGCCATGCATCCATATGTACTTACCATTATGAGCTGAACTCTTGGAGGCCTGACCAGGCATAAAGTTTGGCAGCCCAGTAGCACCCATCATAAGGTGGAAATGGCACATCGAAGATGATATCCATGTAGGGCCAGAGACCCCGAGTGAGTTGAGTGAACAGGCATCCCTGTCCCACATCCCTCCCTTAGCTCATGCCTACAGCTGTGGAAGTGTCCCGTGTGACCAGCTGAAGGAGCTTGGTTTGTGGATGGATCAGCTCTGTGTACATGGTACACACCAAAATTGATAGCAGCTACTGTGTCAACACTCAAGGGGTGCCTGAAAAGACAACAGGAAGAAAAACCTTTCCCGTGGGCAGAGCTGTAAACTGTGTGCCTCGTCACACACCTTCTGTAGAAATGAAAATGGCCTGAGGTGAGACTACAAAGACTCTGAGGCAGAGGCTTAGAAGGAAGAGGAAGCCTGAGGGAACAAGGTCTGGGTTGAGGCATGCAATGAATATACAGGAGTTGGCATGGAGTGGGAAGGTGTTTGTATTACGCATTAATGCCTACCAACACATCCATTATGGACAAGGCACTGAACAACCAAGTAGACAAAATAACTTGCCAGCCGATGTTGGCTAGCCCTCAATATCAGCCACTCTGGAACCGAAACACTGGGTGCATGAAAGAAGTAGCCATGGTGACAAAAATAAAGATTCCATATGGGCCTAGCAATATGACCTTCCCCATTTACCTACGCCTATCTGGCAGCTGCCACCTGTGTGAATGTCCAAATTGTCAGTAACAGAGTTGACTCCATCAATCCTTTCTATCCTAAAAAGGTTAGCAGTTTGACCTCATAGGGATGGATATCTACTCTAGGCACAAGTTGGCCTTTCTTGCAGAGCCTTAGCCAGGACCACTATCCAGGGCTCAGATTATCTCATTCATAGGCATAAAACCCCACATAGCCCAGCATCCAAACAGGACCCACTTTGCCATGAGGGAAGCTTAAGGCTCACTTGTATCTGTGTTGTACCAGCCAGCCTTACAGAATGCAGGACTGGCTTTCTGGAGGCTCAGGTGAAGCACCAGCTTGGAGGGAACTCTGAAAGGATCAACACCATTCTTTGGGACACCACGCATTAAATCAGAGACTTTTAAAAATGGTAATGTGTTCCCAATAGAAAGAACATATGAGTGTGGGAAACTAAGAGTTGGAGTAGGAGTGGCCTGACTCACCCAAACTCTTCACAGCCCACTGGGAAACCTTGTGCTCTCTCTCTCCATAGCCATGGACTTTGTAGGAAGACACAGCAAGGGTCTCACTAAACAAGTCAGAGCTACTGTCAGAGCATTTTAACTTTTCAAGCCCAGGAACCTACAGGCAAAAAGGAGTTACGGCCGGCTCAGTGGCTCAGCCTGTAATCTCAGCACCTTCGGAGGCCAAGACAAGTGGATTGCCTGAGACCACAGGTTCGAGACCAGTCCGGGAAACTTGGTGGGACCTTCTCTCTACAATAAATAAAAAATTAGCCTGGCATGGTAGCATGCACCTGTAGTACTGGCTACTTGGAAGGCTGAAGCAGAGGCATCACCAGAGACCAGCAAGATCGACGCTGGGGTGACTGGGAGTGTGCCACTGCACTCCAGCCTGGGCGACAGAGTGAGACTCCAACTCAAAAAAAAAAAAAAAAAAAGAATTAAGCCTAATCAGGCCTAAGAAAATGAACAGTAATTATGTAATCTCAGTTAATAGCCAGCCCAAATTCAGATTTCCCCAATGTTCCTAAAATGGCTAGTAGTTTTTTCAGACTAGGATCAACAATCATAGTCCATGCATAATGTCTTGCTCTGTCACTCAAGCTGGAATGCAGTGGTGTGATCATAGCTCACTGTAAACCTCAACCTCCTGGGCTCAATTGATCCTCTTGCCTCAACTTCCTGTCTGGCTGGGTCTACAGGCTATTCCCAAACCTGGATAATTTATTTTTTACTGAGATGGGGTCTTGCTATGTCACCCAGACTAGTCTTGAGCTCCCGGACTCACACAGTCCTCGTGCTTTGGCCTCACAAAGTGTTAGGATTATGGGAGTGAGCCACCATAAGAAGTCTGGCTGCTTTTTGATTCTTTTTATTTCCATAACATTGACTTTGAAAAACTACCAAGTGGTCAATTCTGGGTGTGAAGTTAATTTGTTCTCTGTCCCCTGTAGTTTTATCCTTAGGATACATGCTACTAAGGATGCATAATCAGAGCACTGTATTAAAAAAATGTATCAAAAAATGACACATTGCCTGTAATCTCAGCACTTTGGGAGGCCAAGGCAGGAGGATCACCTGAGCCCAGAAGTTCGAGATCAGCCTGGGCAACATAGCAAAATCTCGACTCTACCAAAAATTAGCTGGGCATGATGGTATGTGCCCATTGTCCCAGCTACTTGCAAGGCTGAGGTGGAAGAATATCCTGAACCCAGGAGGACAAGGCTGTTATGAGGAGCCAAGATGGTGCCACCGCACTCTAGTCTGGGTAACAGAGTAAGACCCCTACTAAAAAAAAAAAAAGCTTCTTGACACAATTATCTTTTTCTATGTGGTTATCAATTTTATATATAGTTAAGCTCATTTATTTTCATTTGTGTTCAATATTAGGGTTCGCTTTACCCCCTTCAGTTGATTTGATATTTTTGGAAGATATACACCACTTACAGGGTAGAAAGAAACATCCATAGGAGGTGTGCTCTAAGCCAAGTCTTGCTCCTCCTATCCTCATCTCTTCGCTCAGCCCACCCTCTTCTACTAGCTGCCATTCTCAACTGGCAATTGGACTATTCTTCCTGTGTTTATTTTTGTAAAGGTAAACGAATATGTACATATATTTTAATTTCCCATTTGAAAGGAGAAGATGGAGTCAATATAACCAAAGAGCAGTCATTTTAACATTGCTTAGCTTTGCCATGTTTTTCTAGCAGTTCATTTTAATTTACTCTCTAATCACTAGCCAAAGACAGAACTGGCTTCTCAGAGGTAGCTACTGATAAATGTTTTACAACCTCCTGCCCAATCTGTTTTGTGTTAATTAGCTTTTCTATTCCAAGGATTGCCTTCAGTCATAAGACACCAGGTTATCCTAATCAGCCCTTCATGACACAGACCCAATCTCCTTGGCAACAGTCATGTAACTAACAGACTCATCTGCCTGCTGTCCATCACCTGACTTCAGTACCTGTGCTTACCTGTCCCTTAGTGATGATGTGAAACAGACCACCACCCAATCACCTTACTACCCACCCCCATCAAAGGGAAGGTGTAAAAGGCATCCAACCTCAAACAGCAGGTACCATTGTTTTTGTTAAGAACTTGTCAGGCCATATGTTCACTGAGCTATGGCCACCACGTATTCCTAAGTTTTGGGCTACCTCTTCTACCTTGGGGAGGCGAATCTCTTCTCTTTCTTTCTCCAATTTACTTTCTAAATAAACTATATTTTTGAACGGCTTAAGAGTTAATATGGAAATGCTTCCTTAAAGCTAAAAATGGAGTCACTTTCGTTAAAAAGGCTAGAGAGCCAGTATTGTAGTCTGTTCAGCTTAGTCATGCTTAAAGCAGCAGCTTGTCTCAGTCCTTCTCTAATCATTAGCTCACAGACCAGTAGTTTGAGTAAAATTGATAATTGCTTGTAACCCCTTGGCTATTTCTTTGTACTAATTACTTCTCCCTCTTTCTGATCATTTGTCTTCCAGGTATATGAAGTCAGGCTTGCCTAACAATCTATTGTGACCAGCTTTCTGTGACTGCCCACTAGATCCCTGCCTGAAGTCACAAGATATGCATTGCCCTAACAACTTCAGGGGCCTAATAGATGTTATCAACACCTAGAAAAGTAGTTGCAAGGAAATTTTTACCCATCCCTTATTTCCCCATAAAAGCCTTAGCTTTAAATATACCCTGTTCCCAAACCCCTGGGCCATGCTCTTAGTATTAGCCTAGTTTTCTCTTCAATGTGAATAAACTCTTTTGCTTTCCTTTGCAAAATTGTGCTTTATTCCCACGGCACTGGCCTACCTATACTCCTGAACCCTAACAATTTTCCAATCTAACTTCTTTTTTTTTTTTTGAGTTGGAGTCTCACTCTGTCGCCCAGACTGGAGTGCAGTGGCCGCTCCCGGCCACCGCAGCCTCGGCCTGCTGGGCTCCGGCGATCCTTCCACCTCAGCCTTCCGAGTAGCCGGAATTACAGGCATGCGCCACCACGCCCAGCTGATTTTTTTGATTTATTGTAGAGATGAGGTCTCGCTACCCAGGCGGGTCTCGAACCCGCGGGCTCAGGC
>NW_007256815.1:12637-17917 GCF_000164805.1 Carlito syrichta
ACCTCAGCCTCCCAAAGGCGCGGGATTACAGGCTGAGCCACCGAGCCCGGCTTAATCTAACTTCTGTATAATTATTTGCATCTTATGTGCGGCACTGGATCACAGACCCCTAACTGGTCTGACCTAACATTTTGGAGGTCTTGCTGGGATTTTGACCTAACACCATTCATTTTCAGTTAGGAAGAAATATACTCTGTAGAACTATTTTCTGCCTGTTGGCCTCCAGGACAGGGTTCTGAATCTTTGCAAGGGAGTGGTGACCTCTTTGCTTGCAGGCTACTTCTTCTGGCTTTCGAACTACTAGAAGGCGCTACTATGGGAGCTTCTGGATGGCATTATGGCCATAAGCCCCAAATATCCTATTCCTGTCCAAGACCAGACCCCTTCACCTAAAAGGCCCAAGAACTCTAGTAAATGAGTGAAACTCCTTTTTCCTAAGTTAGCAAGTCACTATAGAAGAATAGTGGTCCTTGTACCTGCAGTTTGGTACCGGGCCACTCCCTCACCTGCTCTCTCATTCAGGCCATTCCAGTATCTCACTTTTTCAGACACTGCTAAGACATCACTTGCATGTGTCTCCTCATGAACACCCCCCAACACACATACACAAATTCTCTGTGGATGTGTATAAACAGGATTCTGCTTCATAAGGGAGATATGTATTATTCTCACAAAAATCATTCCAATTCACATTTCCACCAACCGTGAAGAATCACACGACTCTCTCCATATCTGTAAGTTTATTACTTTCAGCTGTTTCCTGGCCATGTGGCTTTCCTATTGTGGGGAGTTTTTTTTTTTTTTTTGCCCTTTTTTTTCCTACTGGAATTTTTTTTTGAGCTGGGGTCTCACTTTGTCACCCAGGCTGGAGTGCAGTGGCACAATCAATCCTTTCACCTCAGTATCCCAAGTCCCTGGGATGTGCCACCATGCCCAGCAAATTTTTTGATACTTTGTAAAGATGAGGTCTCACTATGTTACCTAGGCTGGTCTTGAGCTCCTGGGCTCAAGCTATTCTCCTACCTTGGCCTTCCGAAGTGTTAGGATTATAGGCATGAGCCACCATGCCCAACCTGGAAAATTTTTTACTTGTCTTTTATCACTGATCTATTTTGTACACTGCAAACATCCCCCTACCTGTTGCTTGTTTTCTGGTGTGGTGGTTATCATAGCCACATGGGGTCATCTCCAGCTCTGCCATCACCTTTGTTCTCTCTTGCTGTCCACATCACATGTGCCACCAAAACTGGAGTTTCCCATTTCTTGTCCTCCCCATCCCCACGGACACCATGCTAATGTCAATCCCTAGCATTTCTTTTCCAACTGCTTCAATACTCCCACAGAGAAGCCAGAGAACTTTAAAAAAAAACACAGCTCCGGCCGGGCTCAGTGGCTCAGCCTATAATCCCAACACTTTGGGAGGCCGAGGTGAGTGGATTGCCTGAGCCCGTGGGTTCAAGACCAGCCCGGGCAACTTGGCAAGACCTTGTCTCTACAATTAAAAAAAAAATTAGCTGGGCATGGTAGCACACACCTGTAGTTCCAGCTACTTGGAAGGCTGAGGTGGAAGGATTGCCGGAGCCCAGTAGGTCGATGCTGGGGTGGCCGTGAGCATGTCTCTGCACTCCAGCCTGGGTAATGGAGTGACACTCCAAATCAAAAAAATAAAAAACACAGCTCCTGTGAGAACCCCTTAGTGGTGTCCTGTAATCCCAGAATGAAGTGCAAAATCCTTATTCACAAAGCTCACAGGACTGGATGGTTTGGTCCTGTCTCTAGTCTTTCCTGTGCCGTTCCCTCCCCCCACTCCAGTTTCAGGAATCTCCCCAGGCTTTTCCTGACATGCTGCACTGTCCTCTGCTGTGGTGTCTCTGCCATAGTCTTCCATGGCCCAAGCCACTCTGCCTGGCTATGGCCTCAGAAGGGCCTCCGTGGCCCCATAGATCAGGCTGACTTGTCATGTTCCTGTGGCATCTGGCTCCCCTTTTCTGCTACATCTTGTTTAGTATTCACGTCTCCAGCCCACCAAACTGTACACAGCAGAGCCCTAGTTTCTGCACAGGATCTGGTAAACAGCAGGCACTCAATGCATACTTAATGAATAAACTAGGAGCTCTTTGGGTCCTGGAAAGATTTTCTGGGCAAGGAAGCTCCAGACAGAATGGAAGGCACCAGTTGAAAGGATGAAGAGCTCACTGGAGGTTCAGCCTTTGATGGCACAGCTGACATTCCCAGTTCCTGGGCTGTAGTGATGGGCAGACATCCAGAGCATCAGGGACTGAGGGACAGATAGATTGAGTGACTCTAGCTCTGGCCCATGACTCCTCCACTGACCCAACCTCATCACCTCCCCTGACCCTGGGTGCCGACTAAATTCTACTTCCTGGGAGCACAAGCCCACCCTTCTCCCACTGCCCCAAGTCCAAATGCTCCAGGGCATTTAGATGAGAGAAAAACTGTAGTCCCAGTCCTGGGAGAATCACAGATTCAGGGGAGAGATGGAAGAGATCCCTGAACATACATGGCAGCCCCCGCATTAATCATAAGGCATCCTGTGACCTGGCCTAGAGGGACACAGAAGTAAGTAAAACACCGACCTCAAGTGGCTCTGGAAGTTAAGTCGCAAATGGAGGAGTCAGTGTAAATGGAGTGTTGACAGGTCTACTGATGAACATTAGGTGACAGAGTGAGAGAGGATGGTATCCAGGAGCACTCCAAGCAGCTTTTCTTGACCTGCACCTCTCATCTGAACCACAGAAGAGATAAAATGATTTGAGAGACTATTTTCTCAGTTCTCCCAAGGATGTGTATAACTAGTATAACTATTATCATTCAAAATACCTGGAAAAATCATGCGCATAAAGAATCATGTGCATAAAGAATGCCTTCAGACACTAGGGATTAAATCTCTCCTAACTCCAGTTGAGAAAGGCTCCATGAATGCTGGGCCTTAACAACTGAAAGGAGTTGTTATTTCCTGAGGCATGGAAGCCATAC
The DNA here is from genome assembly GCF_000164805.1 of Carlito syrichta. NCBI lineage: Eukaryota > Metazoa > Chordata > Mammalia > Primates > Tarsiidae > Carlito > Carlito syrichta. Next base: position 15,635 of record NW_007256815.1, read on the forward strand.
ATGGAGGTGCAGGGGACATGGGTTCCACTGATAACAGTAGTAGTAATAGCAGCTAACATTTGCTATGTAGTATGCTCTGTGCTTTATTATGTTCTGTGTCTCATTTAATTCCACAGCAACCCTCAAAGTTGGTGATAACCCCATTACTGAGACCAAGAGAAGGTAAATTGCCCAAGCCCTCATAGAAGGTAGGAAGGCAGGGCATAGCCTTGGGCAATTTGGCCCTTTGCCATGCGGTTTTGGTGCCTCTTGGCAATTTGCTGAATGAACCGATCTAGGAACAGAAAGTTATTTCAAATGGAGTGTATCTCAAGACTGGCAGCAGACCTCTGTTCCCTGACCCAGGAAGAGCCCGGGGAAGGGACTCATCACAGCAGATACTGCAATCCCAGCACCTGAGATCTCTAGTCAGGGACTGTCAGGTCTTGGCTTGAACAAACTAAAATTAAAGCTAGTGTTGAACTGTTTCTGGTAGGAATTTCAAGGAGCTGTGGTTGAAGCCTAGTTGGGAGAGGGCTCAGAGGAGCCCGAGTTTGGTCAAGAAGAGATCTCCCTTGACCTCCCACTTTCCCTCCTGCAGTCACAAGGGACAGTCCTGGCATGACTACAGCCTTGGTGCCCTCCCTCCCCACATCCAACCAGAGGAGAGACTCTCAGAGAGTCCCAGCCCAACTTCCATGCTGTTGCCAGAATCATTTTCCTAAAACATTCTTCAAATCAGGTCTGGGCTTTCATACAGAAGATGGTGTTTTAGAGGAGCACCTGGTTTCTTCTCTGACTCATTTCTCTGCAGAGAAGGAAGTGTCAAGTACCTGAGTGCACAGAAGGAACCGGAATGTTTGGCTCAAGCTCCTCTACCTTCTTTGTCTTTCCAATCTGTTTGGGGTCAGAAAATGCACCCGAGTCTGCTCTCTACCATGGCAGAGAGGTCTACCATGTGGATTTGTTGAGGAAAATGTAGCATAAGATAAGGAGAAAGCCTTAACTTAAGGACAGACATTGGATAGAGGAGAAACTAACAAATGAGATTCAGAGAGGTTGGCAGAAAATGAAGGGATGATTATATTATTGATGATAAGAAAAAAGAGTGGGCTGGGCTAGGTGGCTCAGCCTGTAATCCCAGCACTTTGGGAGGCCGAGGTGAGTGGATTGCCTGAGCCCACGGGTTCGAGACCCGCCTGGGCAACTTGACGAGACCTCATCTCTACAACAAATCAAAAATTAGCCGGGTGTGGTAGCACACACCTGTAGTTCCAGCTACTTGGAAGGCTGAGGCGGAAGGATTGCCGGAGCCCAGCAGGTCGAGGCTGCAGTGGCTGGGAGCGGCAATTGCACTCCAGTCTGGGTGACAGAGTGAGACTCCAACTCAAAAAAAAAAAAAAGAAAGAAAGAAAAAAGAGTGTTTCTAGAAGTATGGAGAGTCCATTGCATCAAATATTTCTGAGAGGTCAAGTAAGAGGACAATAAAGTCCAGGCGAGAGGATTGCCTGAGGCGAGAGGGTGAGGTGAGAGGATTGCCTGAGCTTGGGGGTTTGAGCCCATCCTGGGCAACTTGGTGAGACCTCATCTCTTCAATAAATCACAAAAACTAGCCAAGTGTGGTGGTTTGCATCTGTAGTTCCAGGTACTTGGAAGGCTGAGGCGGAAGGCTGGTTGAGGCTGTGGTGGCAGTGAGCATGCCACTGTACAAGAGTGAGACTCCAACTCAAGAAAAAAAAAAGGAAAACGAAAATATTGTATACCCAGTGGTTTTACCAACAGGGATGTAATTGATGTAAGGGACAGCTCTGCCATGGGTCCCTGAGGACCTTGGACGTTTCCACATAGGTCATGTGGACAGGCTCCTCTGAGTTGAGTTTGGCAGAATGCTTTGAGGCTCCTTTTGGAACAAAGGGAGACAAGCAATCTTAAGAAACAATGGTGACACTAGCGTTTCTGGTTTTGATTAAATCTGGGACTCTCCACCTTGCCTCTCCTTGCGTGCAGCTGCAGGCTACAACACTGCCTGGTTGCAGTGTGGAGATGGTTCCTCAGCAGTGGAGTGACCCATCTGTCATCTGGTCCTTCTGGCTTGCTGTCATTCTGTGGGTCTAAGGACACAGGGTACTTATCGTGTTGATCTCACTGTAGCTGTTTGAGTAAGAAATAAACAGTCTGAGCCGGGCTCGGTGGCTCAGCCTATAATCCCGCGCTTTGGGAGACCGAGATGAGTGAATTGCCTGAGCCCGCGGGTTCGAGACCCGCCTGGGCAACTTGGCGAGACCTCATCTCTACAATACTTCA
>NW_007256815.1:17967-18390 GCF_000164805.1 Carlito syrichta
TGGTGCGGGATTACAGGCTGAGCCACCGAGCCTGGCTTAGATGGGAAATTTTGATGTAGTGATAAGGGAGAGTGTGGCTCACCAAGGAAACTCCTTCCTTTCCAGGCCCCAAGCCTGATGTCCTGTCGGCTTTAGTGTCAACACAAGCCCATGTTGATCTTGCTCTGACCACCTGGGAGTGTGGCTGGTCTTGGCTTGGACACCCATTCCCAGGTCCTTGGCAGTAGTTGGGATGACCTTGTATTCCCAAAGGATAATTTGGATTCAGGCTCTGGTCTACAAGATGACAAAAAGGTCTTTGGGAAAACAGGAAGATGAAAACAGAGCAGATGCTTGCCCCAGGACTTTTTTTTTAATTTTCGAGATGGAGTTTCTTTTTTTTTCTTTTTTTTTTTTTTGAGTTGGAGTCTCACTCTGTTGCCC
>NW_007256815.1:18440-27593 GCF_000164805.1 Carlito syrichta
AAAAAAAAAAAAAAAAAGAAAAGAAAAAGAAAAAGAAATAAACAGTCTGTATCCTTTGTACTCACTGCTAACCAAATCCATGGAAATGTGGCAAACCAGCCTAACATCTATGGTAGTGATATTATGAACCCTGTCAGCCACTGGACTACTGCTTAGGGACCATTTGGAAGGTATTTGGTAACCCTATAAGTAGGAGGTATGTCAGATAGGAAAGATTGTAGTTGCAAATCAGAGTGATTACACACCTATTGTAGGAGATTTGAAAAAGAAAATCAAATACTCTGCAGTCTTAACAACTAGTGTGATGTATTTCTTTTCAGTCTTTTATCTTTTTATTCAAATGGTCCTCAGGTACTTAAAGAGTGCCTACTATGTTCCAGGCTAGTGGTTCTGCAGTAAACAAATCAGTCTAGGTCCCTGATTTCACGAAGTTTTCTTTCTAATAAACTTAAACACCCACATATACAACTGAGAACATATCACAAATATGGTTTTGTGTCTTATTTTTCATATTCTATTTCATAACCATTACCATCTGCCAATAACATTTCCTCAGAAACCACACATACTGGCTGCACACTGAATGTACAGAAGACAATTGATTTACTTATTCCTTTATGTAGAAAACTTAAGTATTTTCCAAGCTTTTCCCTCTATAAATAACTAGGTATTTTCCAAATTTCCCTCGTTATATATTTAAAACAACAAAGACAACAACAACATAGAATAAACCTCTGAGATGGACACTGTTGTCTTTTTAACTTTTGCTATTTCCTTGGGGTACATTTTTAGATTACTTGAAATGTTCAAGACTCTACCAATTTTCTTTTTCTTTGTTTTTTGAGTTGGAGTCTCACTCTGTCGCCCAGGCTGGAGTGCAGTGGCACGCTCACAATCACCCCAGCGTCGACCAGCTGGGCTCCGGCGACCCTTCAGCCTCAAGTAGCCAGAACTACCACGCCCAGCTAATTTTTTTTTACTTATTGTAGAAACGAGGTCTCGCCAAGTTGCCCGGGCTGGTCCCTAACCTGCGGGCTCAAGCAATCCACTCACCTTGGCCTCCTGAAGTGCTGGGATTACAGGCTGAGCCACCGATCCTGACCGCTTAATCAATTATCAAGCTCGTACTAATAACGCTCCGGCCAGCAGGAAGGCGCCCAACTCTCCGCATTCTAGCACTGAATGCTTGTGATGTACGGCAGTTTTTAAATTATGTGTGACTTTACATAGTGTTTTAGTCATTCTCCATCTTCGCTGATTGCCTCAAGCTCAGACATAAAATTTGTGACTTGATTCTAGCAGAGCGTACAGGGCCTACAGCATATTTTGGGCAACAAGAGCGCCTTTGACTTCCTTCCCTTTATCCCCACCCCCCGGTCTCCCACTCGGCCTCTTCAACTTTGTCATGTGCTATTTTTTTAAACCTTGCTGCATTGAAATATCTTTATATGCGACTTTTTTGTATTGTTGTGATGAACAGGAATATGTGCTGTGTTGAGGGCAGATGGGGGAGAGTCCGAGAACAGGACCAATGGCGCTGCCAGAGTCCAGGCGAGAGACACGCGTACTGGGACGCGCGTGCTCGGACGCGCAAACGTCACACCTAGGAAGCGCGGCACGGAGTGGCGGGAGGGACATGACGTCCGGGTCCCACCGGCCGCCCCATACCTTCCCAACCCTGGCGGCCCGCGATCCTCGCGTGACACCGAGTACCCTACCCTGCTGAGTACAGACGGCGCAGGCCTCCTGTCATCCTAGGCCAGCCCCGGAAGTACGCGAGACAGTGCCTCAGGTCGACTTCCGGCCCTTGGCTGTCTCTGGGGGCGAGACGCCTGCACAGGCGGGGGCATCCTCCCGGCCGCCTGGAAGGAGGCGGGCGGCCTGCGCGTGCGCAGCTCGGCCCACCTCGCCCCTTTTCGTCTGGGCCCGGCTTCCTCTCCTGGCTGGGACGCCGTGTTGTGGGAGGGTCCGCCGGTGGACTAGGGTTCGATCTGGTTGTGCAGCCCCTCCCAATTCTCCCTGTTGGTGGGCCCAATACCGGAGGTGAGGCTACCTGCGCCTACGCTCGCAGCCCAGGTGGGCTGTGGGCTGCCGGGGACTGAGCAAGCAGGTGGGACTGTATCTGCCGGTGGAAGTTGGGGCCAGGCGGGAGAGTTCGATGAGAGGGAGTGGGAGGGGCCGGCAGACGGGTCCTCGCGGGAGCCTCCAGGAGGTTTCAGCCAAGGGCTCTGGGTGATGTTGGCGACCCTGGGAGGGGCTAGATGTACACAGGTGCCTGGGACGCAGGAAGGCAGGCCGCCTTGTCCTGGCGGATCCTGTCTTAGGTGTCCTGGGGAGCCACCGATTGACTGGAGAGGCCAGGAGGAGGCTGTTGAGAGAAAGAGGAGTTCGCCGCAGCTTAGCTTAAGGAGGCAGGTTTGCCTAACAGGCTGGGAAGGACGGGCTGAGAACTTCACCTAGAGCCTGGGACACTTAGTAACTCACACCACCAGCCTCCCTCCCACATCCTCAGCCCTATTGGGTGGAGGTATGGTGGGGGCTGCACAACCTTCCACCCTCATTGGCTCTTTGCCCTAGGTTGGCCCAGAAGCTAGAACTGCACTGTGCCATAGTTCCAGGGCCCTCAGCAGGTCGGGACCACTGGAGCTACTGGCTTTCACCCCTTAGCTGGGTGTCAGTGGACCTCACCTGGGCTCTGGCTCTGGCAGTTCTAGGATTTCGGGAATGATTGGGCAGTAGGGCATATGTTGGCTCTTGCTTTGTGATGACCTGCCTCTCATGATTCAGGAATCAAGTTCTGCCTCCTGGCTACCCCTCCACACCTCTTGCTGAATGGGGCTAAATCTGGGTTTCCCATTGAGGGTAACTTGGGGGAGACCTCAGGCCAGGGCTGCCTCTTATCTTCCTTCAGAGCCAACAGCACCCAGGATGGCAACTACACTCCAGCTTCCAGGGCACCAGGTGAGTTAACCTTCTTCTCTGCCCTCTACCTCCAACATCTGCCTCCCCATCCCAGTCATGAGCTGCTCTCCTCTGGAGCTGTGAGCCCAGCAGTTGGTAAACCCAGGGAATCCTGGCACTCCCAAGAAAAGAGTTCTGAGATGTAGACTCATGCCTTTCCCCAGGGAGAGGAGCTCTGGGCTGCCCTGGGTCTCTGTGGCTGAAGTTGGCTGGTCTTTAGCTCTCTCAGCTGCCCCATCAAGGACTTACTAATGCACAGTTAATACTGACCTCACCAGAACAGGACCTCTGTAGCACAGGCTGCCACCCCGTGGGCATGGCCTGGGGCAGCAGTGATGTGTTGTTGCAGGAGGAGATGCCGCTGACCTTCCAGGATGTGGCTGTGTACTTCTCTCAGGCAGAAGGGCAGCAACTGGGCCCCCAGCAGCGTGCACTGTACAGGGACGTGATGCTGGAGAACTACGGGAACATGGCCTCCCTGGGTGAGACTCTCTGCACCTAACCTCCCTGGTTTGTGGTGGGGGGGGGTGTTCTCCAAGGAGTTTGGGCAACTGCTTTGGCTCCCAAAGAAAAGGGTCCTGCCCCTTGTCCCCAGTTTCCAATCTGATTTCTATAGAAGTCAATGTTCCCCATGGAGAGCCTGTCTTGCCCCCCTGTTCTAGGGACTTCATTTTCTGTTGCCAGTGGCCCCACTGGTGTCCCTCCAAGGATAGGAAAACTAATGAGTAAATTCTCCTGCAGCACTTATTCTCAGTCCATGGGCTTCTGTGACCAACACATGTGCATGCGTATACTCACATACTTGTAGACAGGGTACATCCATCCTCACCTGGTCTAGAAGACCCAGCGGGCAGTGTCCTGCTCCAGCTTCCCAGGCCATGCTGGCTCACCCAGTGTCCTCACCCTTAACAGGATTTCCTGTCCCTAAGCCAGAGCTGATCTCCCAGCTGGAACAAGGGGAGGAGCTGTGGATCCTGGATCTTCTGGGAGCTGAGGAATCAGAGGTCTTGAAAAGCTTTCAGAAAGGTGAGAGTGGGAGAGAGGCTAGTCCCAGGAACAGCCTCCAAATCCTGCCTTCAGAGGCTCTTAATGAAGGGCATCTGGGGTATGGTGCTCATGTCTGTGGTTTCCTTTAGGGGCAGTCCCACAGGTACAGCTCTCTGTACACATGTGAGCATATGCACATGCTTTAAAAAGCTTTGTCTTGTTGGACTGCTTGCTTTGCTTTAAACGAATATGTAGGTCTTCTGATCATGTCATATTTTTGTTTTAGTGATTACTTTTATAACACCTTCATTCCCTTCTTTATATACTTCTTTCCCTCTTCCTTTTTGACAATAGTTACCATGTCCATTTTCTTCATTCAAATTTCTTTCCTCCGTCCCCCAATTTTAGTCAGTAGTACTCTTTTTCTTTTTGAGTCGGAGTCCCATTCCATTGCCCAGGTCCTAGAGTGCAATGGCATGGTCATGGCCACTGCAGCCTCGACCTACTGGGCTCAGGTGATCCTTCTGCCTCAGCCTTCTGAGTAGCTGGAACTACACGCATGTGCTACCGTGCCCAGCTATTTTTGATTTATTGTAGAGACAAGGTCTCGCCAAGTTGCCCAGTCTGATCTCGAACCCCTGGGCTCAGGCAGTCCTCTTGCTTCTGCCTCCCAAAGTGCTGGGATTTACAGGCTTGAGCCACTGCGCCCAGCCAGTAGTATTCTTTTTTTAATGTTTACCTTTGTTCTGTTGAATATACTTCTCCTACTTGATTTGTCAGCTCTAAGTATCATCTTTGACTCCCAGTTACTAAGACAATCAGTAGGCTTATTCTACTTTTCTACCTTTTCCTCCTCATTCCCCTCCTAATTTTTGTTGATTATATTGTTTCTACACTGTCAGATCATATAACACTTCATCACTCTTATTCCTACCTATGTTATTGTCTCATATCTTCAGTTAAGTACATTAATTGTTTACCCCTGGTCCTTTTACCACATGTTTCTCCATCATCTCTTGGTTGGCTGGAGCTTATCTTCTACTAGTTCATTTAGAAAGGCTCTTGAGAATAATATACCCCAAATTCGTGCACATTTAAAATTGGCTATGTGAAACCCTTAGTTTCAAGTGTAGAAACTTAGATTATTGATTTGCGATGTTACTTTTTATAGAATTTTAAGGTTTTCTAAAAGCACAGCTTTAGGGGCATCTCACACTTTTTTATGCTGTATTTTTGTTTTCATTTAGTTTAATACGTTATCTAAGTTTTCTTGTGATTTTTTTCTTCTTTGACCCAATGATTATTTGAACATGCATTCATTTCCAGAGAGTTGATGTTTTGCTAGTTACCTTATTGTTACTACTTTGTCTTTTAAATTAATTTTGGTTAGAGAACATACTCTCTATAATTTCATTCTTTTCATATTTATTGGTTCTTGTTTTGTGACCCCAGACATAGTCTCTCCTGGTATGTGCACTGAAAAAGAATAGGTACCCTGCCATTTTGGGGCTGAATAAATACCCATTAAGTCAAGGTAGTTGATGGTGTGCAGGCCTTCTGTATCTTCTGTTATCTTTGCTGATTTTTAAAATCTAGTTATTCTTTTAATTGCTAAGAGCGATGTTAAAATACCCAAGTATGATTGTGAAATTTTCTTTTCCTCCCTTTAATTTTTTTAGTGTCTGCTTCATGCATTTTAAAGCTGTATTATTGGGCTCTTTTGCATTTACCATGATCATTATCAGAGATAAGAGGATCCCTCTTTCTCTCTGGCAATATATTTTGTTTTGAAATATACAAGCGGGGACCCAAAGAAACCCAGAATTTGTTTATAAAAAATTGTGTGTTTACTTTTACATGTTTAAACTTCAGTCACCTTCAAAGTACTTTCTGTTTGATGCAATAGACCTGTCAAGACGCTTTTTCCACTGCTCAAAACAGTTTTTGAACTCATCAATTTTGATGCCTTTTAGTACTTTTGCTAATTTTTGTTTCATCTCTTCCATACTGACAAAACATTTCCCTTTGAGAACTTTTTTCATCTGGGGAAACCAAAAAATAGTCACCCAGGGTGAGATCAGGTGAATAGGGAGGGTAGGGTACTGGGGTCATGCCATGTTTGGTCAAAAACTGCTGAACACTCAGCACGGTGTGGGCAGGTACGCTCATAAGTCATCCGTCATGAAATGGGCAAAAGTGTTGAAAAGATCTCCAAAAAATTTCACAGAGGTAGGGCTCGATGGCTCAACCCTTAATCTCAACATTTTGGGAGGCCAAGGTGAGTGGATTGTCTGAGCCCGCGGGTTCGAGACCAGCCTGGGCAACTTGGTAAGACCTTGTCTTACAATAAATAAAAAAAATTAGCTGGGCGTGGTAGTGCACACCTGTAGTTCCGGCTACTTGGAAGGCTGAGGCAGAAGGATTGCCGGAGTCCAGCAGGCCAATGCTGGTGTGGCTGTGAGCGTGCTACTACACTCCAGCCTGGGTGACAGAGTGAGACTCCAACTCAAAAATAAAAATAAAAAAATTCACCAAAACTTCAGCCTCTCACGACACTAACTGGTACACTGATGCTGATGGGTTCCTAGAAGGCTTACCTAGCAGGGGAAGCTGTACTATAAGGGGTCTGTCCTCTAAAAATTAACTGTTTTTTGGGGAGTACCCCTTTGTATTTTACCGGATGCTAATATAGTTACTCCATCCTTCTTGTACTTACTGTTAGCATGGTATTTTTTTCATTCATTTAATTTCAACCTGTGTCTTTATACTTAAAGTGAATCTCTTGTAGATATCATACAATTGGGTCTTGTTTTATCTCCAATCTAACAATTCTTGTCTCTTAATTGTAGTGTTTAGTTTATTAATGTTTAATGTAATGGTCGATATTGTTCAGAAAGGCACTAGTGGGTATTTTATTTCTTATTTTATACTTAACCTTTTTTTTTTTATTCCTCTGTTCCTCTTTCTTGTCTGTATTTGGGTTATTTGAATATTTTTTAGAACTCCATTTTAATTTTCCTATTTGCTTTTTTTTTAAGTAATCTTTTTGCATTTTTATAGTGATTTTCCTAGGGTTTACAGTATACATACTTAAATTTTCACAGTTTACCTACAATTCATTTATGTACTACACATAAATCCAGAAATCTTATAACCATCTCTCTTATCCTTTTTGTTATAGTTTTTATATATGCCATACATCTATATACATTTTTATGCTAAAAAAGATAATGTTATAATTTTAGTTTTAAACAGTTACATGATTTATTAAGAAAATTAGGTCAGGCACAGGGGTCATACCTATAATCTCAGCACTTCAGGAGGCTAAGACAAGAGGATTATTTGAGCCCAGGGGTTCAAGACCAGCCTAGGCGATATAGTGAGACCTTGTCTCTACAAAAAGAATTAGGAGCCGGGCTCGGTGGCTCAGCCTGTAATCCCGCGCCTTTGGGAGGCTGAGGTGAGTGGATTGCATGAGTCCGCGGGTTCGAGACCCGCCTGGGCAGCGAGACCTCATCTCTACAATAAAATCAAAAAATCAGCCGGGCGTGGTAGCGCGTGCCTGTAATTCCGGCTACTCAGAAGGCTGAGGCGGAAAGATCACCGGAGCCCAGCAGGTCGAGGCTGCGGTGGCCGGGAGCGGCCACTGCACTCCAGTCTGGGCGACAGAGTGAGACTCCAACTCAAAAAAAAAAAAGAATTAGGAAAATAAAATTATCCAGGCATGGTGGCCTGTGTCTGTAGTCCTAGCTACTCAGGAGACTACACCAAAAGGATTGCCTGAGTCCAGGAGGTTGAGGCTGTAGTGAGCTGTGATTGTGCCACTGCACTCCAGTCTGGATGACAGAGTAAGACCCGACTCAAAAAGGAGTGTTTTAAAACTACAATCAACACGCTGAGGACTTTAATGGAAAAAGTAGAGAACATATGGGAATAGATTGATATATGTCAGCAGAGAGATTGAAATTATAAGAAATAAGCTGGTCATGGTGGTACGTGCCTACATAGGGCAAGAGGATTGTTGAGCTGAGGAGTTTGAAGTCAGCATGGGCCACATAGCAAGACCCTGTCTCCAAAAAAAAAAGGAATTTTAAGAAAGAACTTTAAAAATGGTTCTGGAGAGCTGCCATGCACGGTGGCTCACATTTGTAATCCCAGCACTTTGGGAGGCGGAGGCAAGAACATTGCCTGAGCCCAGGGTTTCGAGACCAGCCTGGACAACTTGGTGAGACCTCGTCTCTATAAAAAACTAAAATTAAAAAAAAAATTAGCCGGGCGTGGTGGTGCATGCCTGTAGTTCCAGCTACTTGGAAGGCTGAGGTGGAAGGATTGCCTGAGTCCAGCAGTTCAAGGCTGTGGTGGCCATGAGCATGCCACTGCACTTCAACCTGGGCGACGGAGTGAGACCTGACTCAAAAAAAAAAAAAAAAAATGCTAGTGATCTAAAATGCTGTAACAGAAATTAAGAATGTCTTTGAAAGGCTGATTAGTAGATTGGATAGCCTTCATGAATAGTGTTATTTGAAAGTGGACTTAGGTCCAGGTGCAGTAGCTCATGTCTGTAATTTCAGTACTCTGGGAGACCGAGGCAAGAGAATTGCTTGACCCCTGGGGTTTGAGACCAACTTGGGCACTATAGCAAGACTTTGTCTCTATAAAATAAAGTAAAATAATGAACCTGGATCAGTTGTAAATGGAAATTGCAAACCACTAAAAAACAAAAAAAATTGATACAAAATGCTCATTTAAAACCACAAAAGACAGAAAAAGTGTAGAAGATAAAAATAGAAATGAAATACAAAAGCCATAAGTAGAAAACAGTAAAAAAAACATGGTAGATATTAGTTCAACAATATCAATAATCACTTTAGAAGTCAGTGGTCTAAATACACCAGTTAAAAGGGATTGATTATCAGAGTGTATTAAAAATAAAACCCAACTGTATTTTCTATAAGAAACTCACTTTGCCGGGCTTGGTGGCTCAGCCTGTAATCCCGCACCTTTGGGAGGCTGAGGTGAGTGGATTGCCTGTGCCCGTGGGCTCGAGACCCGCCTGGGCAGTGAGACCTCATCTCTACAATAAATCAAAAAATCAGCCAGGCGTGGTAGCGCGCACCTGTAATTCCAGCTACTGAAGGCTGAGGCGAAAGGATTGCCAGAGCCCAGCAGGACGAGGCTGCAGTGGCTGGGAGCGGCCACGGCACC
>NW_007256815.1:27618-31811 GCF_000164805.1 Carlito syrichta
GTGGCCACTGCACTCCAGTCTGGGCGACAGAGTAAGACTCTGACTCAAAAAAAAAAAAAACAACAAAAAAAAAAGAAACTCACTTTATCATAACAAGATCTTACCATGAAAAAAGAAAAAAAGAAACTCACTTTAAATATAAAATCATATCTATTAAAAGTAAGAGAATGGAGAAAGATACTAACAATAATCAAAGTGGAAATATCTATATTCATATAGAGCAGACATCAGAACAAGAAATGTTATTAGGGATAAAAAGGGGCATTACATAATGATAAATGGGTCAATTCTCAAGGAAAACATAACCCTTAATGTATATGTACCTAACAATGGCATCAAAATATGTGAAGCAAAAACTGGTAGAACTGCAAGAAGAAATAGATGAATTCACTATTATAGCTGGAGACTCCAACACCTTCTTTATCATAAATGGACAGATCCAGCAGCAGAAAGTCAGCAAAGATGTAGTTTAATTCAACAGCACACTGAGTATAAGGGACATTGATAGACTGCTTTATCCCACAATAACAGAATACACATTTTTCTCAAGCTCTTATGAGTCAATCACCAAGATTGACCACATTCTGGGCCATAAAACACACTTTAACATATTTTTAAAAATACAAGTCGGCTAGACATGGGGACTCATGCTTACAATTTCAGTGCTTTGAGAGATTAAGGCAGGAGGATCCCTTGTGCCTAGGAGTTTGAGACCAACCTGGGCAACATAGGAAGACCTCGTCTTTGCAAAAAAATAAAAAATTGGCCAGGTGCAGTGACATGAGGCTGTAGTCCCAGCTTCTTGGGAGGCTGAGGAGAGAGGATTACTTGAGCCCAGGAGGTTGAGGCTGCAGTGAATTATGATTGCCCCACTGTACTCCACCCTAGGTGACAGAGTGAGACTCTGACTCCCACGAAAAAGAGCAAAAAATTATACAATGTCTGCTCTCAGACCATAATGACGTTAAACTAAAAATCAGTAACAGAAACATTAAGATTTTTGGGAAAATCCCAAAGTAGGCAAATAAATAGCATACTTCTAAATAACACAGGAGTGAAAAGAGAAATTGCAAGAGAATTTTTTTTTTTTTTTGAGTTGGAGTCTCTGTCGCCCAGACTGGAGTGCAGTGGCCGCTCCCGGCTACCGCAGCCTCAACCTGCTGAGCTCCGGCGATCCTTCCACCTCAGTCTTCCGAGTAGCTGGAATTACAGGTGCACGCTACCATGCGCAGCTAATTTTTAATTTATTGTACAGATGAGGTCTCACCAAGTGGCCCAGGTGGGTCTCGAACCTGCGGGCTCAGGCAGTCCACTCACCTCAGCCTCCCTAGGCATGGGATTACAGGCTGAGCCACCGAGCCCGGCTGAGAATTTTAAAAATATTTTGAATTAAGTGAGAATGAAAATACAACTTAGCAAAACGGTGCTTAGAGAGAAACTTATAGCATTGACTGCTATATTAGAAAAGGAGAAAGATCTAAACATCAGTAATATAACCTAAGCTTCCACCTTACAAAACTAGAAAAACAGTAAATTAAATCCAAAGTATGCAGAAGAAACAAAGTAATAAAAATTGAAGTAGAAGTCAGTGAAGTTGAAAACAGAAAATCAATAGAGAAAATCAACAGAACCAAAAGATGATTGTTTGAAAAGATCAACAAAGTCGGTAAGCCTCTAGCCAAACTAAGAAAAAAAGGACACAAATTCAGAAATGAAAGAGGGAACATCAATATAAATTTGTCCCATGGATGGTTAAAGGATAATAAATATGAAAAGCTCTGTGCCCACGTATTTGATAACTTAGAGGAAATAAACCAATTCCTTGAAGGATGCAGTCAAAACACAAAAAGAAATAGGCAATCTAAATAGTCCTCTATCAAATAAATTAAATCAATAATCTTCCAAGACAGAATTTCCTGGGCTCAGATGAGTTCACTTATGAACTTTACCTAACATTTAAGGAAGAAATTTTAACAATACTCTACAATGTCTTCTAGAAGATAAAACAGAGGAAATACTTCTTAACTCAATTTGTGAGTCCAACATTACCCAAACACCCAAAACAAGAAAAGAAAACTACAGGCAAGTATCTCGGATGAACATAGATGCAAAAGTCGCCAACAAAATATTAGCAAATCAAATCCAACAATGTATGAAAGGGTTATACACTATGACCAAGTGGGATTTATTCCAGATATGCAAGGCTGGTTGACATTAGAAAATCAGTTAATATAATCTACCATATCAAAGGCTAAAGAAGAAAAATCACATAATCACATCAAGAGATACTGACTCTCTCGGTCTCTCTTTCTCTCTCTCTCTGTTGCTCTCTCCCTCTCTGCAGCTCTCTCCCCGCCTCTCGCCCACTTCCTCTCTCTCTCTTACTCTCTCTTTCTCTCTCTCTTTTCCTTTTTTCCCGTTACAGATCCCCTCTGTAACAGCCACTTTAATAAATCTCTTGGTCCTGGAAAAAAAAAAAGAGATACTGAAAAAGCATTTGATAAAATCCAACATCCATTCATGAGAAAAATTAAACAAACTGGGAGTAGTGGGCAACTTCCTCAACTTGAAACTTACAGCTAACATCATACTTAATGGTAAGAAACTCAAAGCTTTCCTGCTTAAGGTTTCATCACTACCTTTCAACATTCCATTGGAAGTCCTAACTAATGCAATAAGGCAAAAAAAAAGGAAATACAGGGTATATATATTAGGAAGGAAGAAATAAAACTTGGCCAAATGCAGTGGTTCTTGCCTGTAATCCTAGCACTTTGGGAGCCTGAGGTGGTAGGATCGTGTGAGCCCAGGAGTTTGAGGCTGCAGTGAGCCATGACTGTACCACTGTAATTCAGCCTGGGTGACAGAATGAGACCCCAACTCAAAACAAAACAAAACAAAACACTTTGTTTACAGGTGGCATGATCATCAATGTGGAAAATCTGAACAAACCAACAAAAGGACTTCTAGAACTAATAAGTGATTATAGCAAGGTTGCAGGATATACAAAATTCAGTCACTTTCCTTTATACCAGCAATGACCAAGTAGGATTTGAAATTAAAGCATGTTATCATTTGCAGTAGCACCACTAAAAATGAAATACTTAGGTATAGATATAACAAAATACGTACAAAATCTATATGAAGAAAAATACCGAACTCCAATGAAAAGATATCAAAAGCTGAGCTCGGTAGCTCAGCCTGTAATCTCGCGCCTTGGGAGGCTGAGGTGAGTGGATTGCCTGAGCCCGCGGGTTCGAGACCTGCCTGGGCAGTGAGACCTCATCTCTACAATAAATCAAAAAATTAGCCGGGCGTCGTAGCGCGCGCCTGTAATTCCAGCTACTTGGAAGGTTGAGGCGGAAGGATCGCCGGAGTCCAGCAGGTCAAGGCTGCGGTGGCCGGGAGCAGCCACTGCACTCCAGTCTGGGTGACAGAGTGAGACTCCAACTCAAAAAAAAAAAAAGAAAAGATATCAAAGAAGAACTAAATAAGTGAAGATATTCTGTGTTTATGGATGGGAAGACTCGGTATTGTCATGATGTCAGTTCTTCTCAACTTGATTTACAGATTCAACATGATCCCAACCAAAATCTCAGCACAGACCAGGTACAGTGGCTCATACCTATATTCCCAGCACTTTAGGAGGCCAAGATGGGAGGTTCACTTGAAGCTAGGAGTTTAAAACCAGCTTGAGCAACATAGCAAGACCCTGTCTACAAAAAAAAATTTTTAAGTTAGGTGTACGTGCCTACTAGTCCCAGCTACTTGGCTGAGGTGGGAGGATCGCTTGAGCCCAGGATTTCAAGTTTACAATGATCTATGATTGTGTCACTGTACTCCAGCCTGGGTGACTAAGCGTGACCCAGACTCAAAAAAAAAAAATCTTAGTTTATTTTGTATATATCAACACATTGATTCTAATGTTTATATGGAGAGGTAAAAGACCCAGAATTGCCAACTCAGTATTGAAGAACAACAAAATTGAAGAATTGGAGGACCCATACTACCCAATTTCAAGACCTACTTTAAAATCACAGTAATCAAGGCAGTATGGCATTGTCTAAAAAAAAAAAAACAAGAGCCGGGCTCGGTGGCTCAGCCTGTAATCCCATGCCTTTGGGAGGCTGAGATGAGTGGATTGCCTGAGCCCGTGGGTTCGAGACCCGCCTGGGCAGTGAGACCTCATCTCTACA
>NW_007256815.1:31903-47950 GCF_000164805.1 Carlito syrichta
TGCAGTGGCCGGGAGCAGCCACTGCACTCCAGTCTGGGCGACAGAGTGAGACTCCAACTCA
Source organism: Carlito syrichta (assembly GCF_000164805.1). NCBI lineage: Eukaryota > Metazoa > Chordata > Mammalia > Primates > Tarsiidae > Carlito > Carlito syrichta. The sequence goes on from NW_007256815.1 coordinate 31,965, forward strand.
AAAAAAAAACAACCAAAAAACCAAAAAAATAGACAAATAGGCTGGGTACAGGGGCTCACACCTGTAATCCTAGCACTTTGGGGGGTCCAAGGTGAGAAGATTGCTTTAGCCCAGGATTTTGAAACCAGCCTAGTCAACATAGTGAGACCTGGTCTCCACAAAAATAAAAAAAAATATTAGCTGGGCATGGTAACACCCGCCTGTAGTTTCAGCTACTATTCCAGCTCACCACAGCCTCAGCCTCTTGGCTCAGGCAGTCTGTCCACCTTAGCTTCCCAAATAAATGGAATTACAGGCATGTACCACCATGCCTAGCTAATTTTTCTATTTTTTGTAGAGACGAGGTCTCACTATGTTGCCTAGACTGGTCTTGAACTCCTGGGCTCAAGCAGTTCTCCTGTCTCAGCTTCCCAAAGTGCTTGGATTACAGGCATGAGCCACTGTGTCTGGCCTGGCTTCTGTTCTTATAAAACCACATTCCCGTCATTAAGACCCTACCGTTATGGTATCATCTAACACTAATTACCCTTCTCTAAATACCGTCACATTGGGAATTAGGGCTTTGACATGTTAGTTGGGGTTGGGGAGGATACAGTTCAGTTCATAGCAAAATGGATCATAAACCTAAATGTAAAACACAAAACTATAAAACTCCCTAGCTGGTAACATGGAAGAAAATCTATATGACCTTGGGGTTGGCAATGTTTGTTTAGGTACAGCACCAAAGGCATAATCCATGAAAGGAATAATTGACAAGCTAAACTTTATTAATATTAAAATCTTCTGCTCTACAAAAAACAATGCAAAAAGAATGAGGAGACAGTCCATAGACTGGGAGAAATATTTGCAGAAGGCACATATGATAAATGACTGTTATCCAAAATATACAAAAAAAAAAAAGTCTTAAGATGCAACAATAAGAAAATGGACAGCCTGATTTTTTTAAAAAAGAATAGGCCGGGCATGGTGGCTCACGCCTATAATCCCAGCACTTTGAGAGACCGAGGTGAGGGAATTGCTTAAGCTTACAGATTCAATACCAGCCTGGGCAACTTGGTGAGACCTCACCTCTACAAAAAAAAAAGTAACTGGGCATGGTGGCATGTACCTGTAGTTCCAGCTACTTGGAAGGCTGAGGCAGAAGGATCTCCTGATCCCAGCAGGTCAAAGCTGCGGGGGCCATGAGTGTGTCACTGTACTCCAGTCTGGGCAACAGAGTGAGACTCCAACTCAAAATAAATAAATAAATAGATAGATAAATAGTAAAGGACGTGAACAGACACCTAACCAAAGCTATTCAGACAACAAGTATGTATATGAAAAGGTCATATGGTATGTTATTAAGGAATTGCAAATTAAAACAATGAGGTAGGTACCACTGCACATCTATTAGAATGGCTGGAGTCCAAACACTGGCAACACCCAGTGCTGGCCAGGATATGGAGCAACAAGAACACTCATTCATTGCTGGTGGAAATCCAAGATGGTACAGTCACTTTGGAAGAGAGTTTGACAGTATTACAAAACTAAACACACCCTCGCCATATGATCCAGCAATTGTATCCCTTGGTATTTATCTAAATGAATTGAAAATGTATGTCTTGACCAGCCTGGGCAACATGATGAGACTTGTCTCTACAATAAATAAAAAAATTAGCTGGGCATGGTAGCGTGCACCTGTAGTTTCAGCTACTTGGAAGGCTGAGGTAGAAGGATCGCTGGAACCCAGCAGGTCGACGCTTGGGTGGCCGTGAGCATGCCACTGCACTCCAGCCTGGGCGATGGAGTGAGACTCCAACTAAAAAAACGAGAGAGAAAAATGTATGTCCTCACAGAAACCTGCACACAGATGTTGGAAGCAGCTTTATTCATAATTATCAAAACTTGAAAGCAACCCAAGATGTTCTTCAGTAGATGAATGGATAAATAAACCAGTGGTACATCCAGATAATGGAATATTACTCAGGGCTAAAAAGAAATGAGTACTGAGCCATGAAATGACATGAAGGAAACTTAAATGCGTATTGCCAAGTGAAAGAAGCCAACCTGAGGCTATACAGTTGATCCTTAAACAACATGGGTTTGAACTTTGAGATTCTACTTACATGTGGATTTTTTTCAACCAAACACAGAGTGAAAATACAGTATTTTCAGCTTGCAAAACCCATGGGTACAGAGGACTGACTTGATATGAACAGATTCATTTAAGCAGATTGCAGTGATTTGGGTATACATGAGGGGTCCTGGACCTAATCCTTTTTGTATACCAAGAGACAACTGTATAATATATAATTCCAACCATATGACATTCTGGAAAAGACAAAAACTATGTGGAAAGCAAAAAGATCAGTGGTTGCCAGGGAGTAGGGGAGGGGTTCGGGGAGCCAGAAGAATTTTTAGGGTAGTGAAACCACTGTGTATGATACCACAACTGTGGGTATGTACCCATTATATGTTTGACATTTGTCAGAACTCATAGATTGTACAACACAAGAATATGCCTTAATGTAAACTATGAGATTTGGGGCTATAATTATGTGTCAGTATAGGTTTATCCATTGTGAATATACCACTCTTGTAGGAAGTAAGTAGCAGAAAGGTTGTACATGTGTGGGGATTGGGTATGTGGAAATTCTGTATTTTCTGCTCAATATAGCTGTGAACCCAAAAAATAAAGTTTATTAATATTTTAAAAGTCTTTTGTGTTTCTCCAATAATTTTCCTCTCCAATGCCCTTTATTCCTTTCTGATGATCTGAGTTTCTACCTGGTATCATTTCCCTTCAGCCTAAAGACCGTCCTTACATTTCTTGTGGTATAGGTCTGCTGCACCAAATCTCTTCATTTTCTTTCGTATGAAAGTACCTTTTTCTTTTTTCATTAAGCACTGTAAAGATGTTTCACTCTTTTCTGGCCTCCGTAGTTTTTGATAAAAGAGTCAGCCATTAACTGGATCATTGGTTCTTGGTATTCTCCTGCTTTCAGGATTTACTCTTTAGGTTTGATTTTCAGTAGTTTGACTGTGATTTGACTCAGCATGGGCTTCTTTGTATTTATTCTGCTGATGTTTGTTTAGCATCCTGATCCTGCAGATTATTATCTTTCATCAAATTTGAGAAAATTTGGGCAATATTTACTCAAATTTCTTTCTGAGAATCCAATTGTAAGGGACTGAAATATCTAACAGATCACTAAGACTCTACTGTGTTTTCAAATCTGTATTCTTCACTTTAGATAATTTCTTTTTTTTTTTTTTGAGTTGGAGTCTCACTCTGTCACCCAGACTGGGAGTGCAGTGGCATACTCCCAGCCACCGCAGCCTCGACCTGCTGGGCTGTGGCGATCCTTCCGCCTCAGCATTCCAAGTAGCCGGAACTACAGTTGTGTGCTACCATGCCCGTCTAATTTTTTATTTATTGTAGAGACGAGGTCTCACCAAGTTGCCTGGGTGGGTCTCGAACCTGTGGGTTCAGGCAATCCACTCACCTCGGCCTCCCAAAGATAATTTCTATTAATCTACATCCTAGTTCTCTTACTCTTTCCTTTGTCATGTCCATCTAGCTGTTAGTCCATCAATTAATTTTTTTTTCAGAAATTGTGTTTTTCAGTTCCAGAATGTCCCTTTTGTTCTTTTTTATTATTTCTGTTTCTCTTTTTTTGAGTTGCAGTCTCACTCCGTCACCCAGGCTGGAGTGCAGTGGCACACTCACGGCCACCCCAGCACCGGCCTGCTGGGCTCCAGCGATCCTTCTGCCTCAGCCTTCCAAGTAGCTGGAACTACAGGCATGTGCTATCATGCCCGGCTAATTTTTTATTTTATTGTAGAGACATGGTCTTGCCAAGTTGCCCAGGTTAGTCTTGAATCTGCGGGCTCAGGCAATCGACTCGCCTCGGTCTCCCAAAGTGCTGGAATTACAGGCTGAGCCACTGATATAATACCTGTTTTTAAATCTTTGTCTGTTAGTTACAACATCTGATTTATTTCAGGGTCAGATGATTGGTTCTCTTTTCTCATGAAAATACACTGCATTTTCTTGTTTCTTTTACGTTTGCTAATTTTGGAATGGAGATTCTGGATTCTGAATGTGTGTGTATATGTATGTCTGTGTGTATATGTTTATATGTGTGTATGTATATGTATATATGTGTGAGTGTGTATGTATGTGTTCATATGTGTATGGGAATGTGTATAAGAGTGTGTGAGTGTGTATATGTGAGTGTTTGTATATGAGTGTGTATGTGAATGCATATACCTCTGTGCAGTTGATCACATACATGTACTTGTACTAGTTATATTTTGCTGTCTTCATCCACAGCATGTCACCTCTGAGCCCCTGAGCACTTTCTGAGGCTTATGTGTTGGCCTCTACCAGGGGTCTACCATCGTCAATATTGGTCCTACTCATAGATGTTCTTTCCCACGTTGGGACCAGCTACTTATGGATGAGAGTATTTACTGGGCACTTTTGAGATCCCCATTAGTCTTGTCTGAAACCTGGTTTTCTGTGGCATCTTAACAGCTCTGGGACAGTTTTTCCTTTTGGCATTGCCTTTGACAGCACTTCTATAGAACTCAGTTTTCAGATTCCACTGCCTCCCATTTTCATTGAAAATGTATATATTTTTAAAATAAAATTTTGTTTGTTTGTTTGTATTCCTCTGTTCTTGTTATCATTAGAGTCTCCTGAAGACATGAGAAGATTCAGAACTAAACTTTGTTTCCACTGGGACCAGATATTGAAACTCAAATTTGTGACTTTACATTTCTTTCTTTTTTTTTTTTTGAGTTGGAGTCTTACTGTTGCCCAGACTGGAGTGCAGTGGCCACTCCCGGCCACCGCAGCCTCGACCTGCTGGGCTCCGGCAATCCTTCCGCCTCAGCCTTCCAAGTAGCCGGAATTACAGGCATGCGCTACCATGCCTGGCTGATTTTTTTTGATTTATTGTAGAGATGAGGTCTTGCTGCCCAAGTGGGTCTCGAATCCGTGGGCTCAGGCAATCCACTCACCTCAGCCTCCCAAAGGCACGGGATTACAGGCTGAGCCACTGAGCCCGGCAGAGAGACACTTTTATATAGTTGGTATGAATGAGCTGAGGGAAACCTGTTAGATCTGCTGGATAAATCTGCACCTAGGGAAAAAGTTTTTCTTAAGGGAGGAAGCAGGCCCAGTATTGTCAATATCCCATGGCTCGGGCTCCTGCCTCTGCCTATTTAATGAAGATATTATGTCTCTTTGTGAGTTGGTTTGCAGGGGAAGTAAAGTGATGTGGTCAGGGACGTGGGAGAGGTAATTAGGTGACTTTCCTCGAAGTGGTAGAGGCAGAAAACAGAGATAGGGCTGTTAACATAGGTAGGTGCAAGAGGGTCTGTGGTTCATTGTGTTGTAGGGAGGATGTCTCAGCAAAATTTCGTTGAGGGTTTTAACTAGGCTGCATAGGATGGGGAGATTGGGGGTGGGGTGCAGTGTGCACCCTAGGGAGGTATGGTGGGGAAGCATGGCGTGTTCAGCTTGCCACATTGGCAATGTACTTAACAGTTTGGCAAGCATTTTTGTAGAGGTGTAATTCATATGTCAAGCAATAGACTTTTTAGCAAAATAAAATTCAATAGGGTCCCTGGGGCTTCTGTTTTATAGAGAGTGCTGTAGGTTGGATTCCAAGTCCATAGCTGGGGTAGAGGCAATTCTTTTGATTCTAGTTTGGGTGGGTAGAATTGTCATTAGAGTCTTCAGGGGGAGGGTTCGTGTCCTAGGTGATGAACTTGGGGTAATCATCTGAGGCATTGTCATCTCCTATGAGATGGAGGCCATCCAGGTGGGGGATGTTCTTCCTGGTTGGCTGTCCATGTTGGAAAGGTCTCTTGGTTCACTGGGAGGCCTATTCTGCACATCTCTGGTGCTGTCTGAAGTATTACCCTGCATTTATTGTGATTACTCACAGACTAAGGTGGGGAAGTCTGAGGAGGCAGGTTCTCTCCAAACAGGTGCTCCCCATAAGGGCTTTCCCTGAATGAGAAAACTGTCTTGCTTCCATTTGCCTGACCATGCTGCCAGACCATTGGCCATGGCCCATGAGTCCAAATACGTGGAGAGCAGGCAGTTTGGAATTTTAGGTATGTTGTAGCACTAGGTGAATGACCACCAATTCAGCCAACTGGTCTGGTTGCTCTTAATACTATGAGCAAGAGTCCAGGCATAGGAAAAGCTATATCCTCCTGGAATTTGGGAAGACCTCATTTGTCAGGTTAGCTGGTTCTGCAGTGCTGGTGCCATTTCCATGTTATCAAGGAGGGACCAGTAATGCTAGCTCTGCTGGGAGGCATCTCATACCAAGGCACGGTAGGGATTTGAGTCTGCAGGAGCATTGGTTCTTGTCTGCGAGACACTATCAGTTCCTAATAGCACTCAATAGGTAGATAGAATTTGCCTTTTTAGAGAGGTATATTGAGCCGGTCTTTGGGGCAGACACTTAGCCCAGATCCTCATAGACAACCAGGTGGACCATGTTTGGGCCGCATATTCCATATGGCAGAGTGGGGCATAGCCAGAGCTTCCATGGGAGAGTGTGTCCCAGAGTCGTGGTGCATGGACTGCCTACTCAGCCCGGTGAAGGGCTGTGTTTGGAGCTTTCCCCAATGCGAGGTGGTTGTTTTACAGGTTATGGTATAAATGTGTCTGAATATTGAGTAAGGTGTGGAATTTGTTGTCTCCAAAACATGAAGAATCCAAACAAATGTACCTGTCTGAGAGTTGTGGGTGTTGTTGGTATCAGTAGTTTATGTTTGACAGCTAATGGGATCTCCTACTCCTGGCAGACCAAACAACACCCAATAATTTTATGGAAGGCACTGGTCCCTGTATTTTATGTAGTGTGATAGCCTAACCCTTATTTTGAAGATGGGTTGTGATGATGTGTAAATGTGAATGGTTAGCCGGGCACAGTGGCTCATGTCTATAATCCCCACACTTTGGGAGGCCTAGGTGAGAGGATTGCCTGAGCCTATGGGTTCGAGACCAACCTGGGCAACTTGGCGAGACCTAATCTCTACAATAAATCAAAAAATTAGCTGGGTGTGATGGTGTGTGCCTGTAATTCCAGCTACTTGGAATGCTGAGGTGGAAGGATTGCCTGAGCCCAGCAGTTCAAGGCTGCGGTGGCCGTAAGTGTGCCACTGCACTCCAGCCTGGGTGACAGAGTGAAACTCTGACTCAAAAAAAAAAAAACGTGAATGGTTTTTTCTGAGGGACTTTTAAATAAGATATCAATATAGTGCCATAAATCGCAGTATGTAAGTGATACCTCATCTAGGTCTTGTCTGCAAAGATTGTGAGCAGGAACTGGGCTGTTTGGGTACCTACTGGAAGCTGACTGAAGGTGTTTTGTGCTTCTTCAAAAGTGAAGGTACATTGTGTTTGATTCCTCAGCAGTAGGTATAGAATAAAACGTATTAGGCCGGGCTTGGTGGCTCAGCCTGTAATCCTGCGCTTTGGGAGGACGAGGTGAGTGGATTGCCTGAGCCCGCAGGTTCGAGACCCACCTGGGCAACTTGGCGAGACCTCATCTCTACAATAAATCAAAAAATTAGCCGGGCATGGTAGCGCGAGCCTGTAGTTCCAGTTACTTGGAAGGCTGAGGCGAGAGGATTGCTGGAGCCCAGCAGGTGGAGGCTGCAGGGCTGGGAGTGGGCTACTGCACTCCAGTCTAGGTGACAGAGTAAGACTCCAACTCAAAAAAACCCCCAAAAAAATATTAGCCAAATCAAGAACTGCAAGGTGGGTGCTTGGGGCCATTTGAATATCTTTGATCATTTCTGTTATATTAGGCATAGGAGCCTTTATTTGGAGAAACTGGGGCATTTAAGTTTCAGTAATCAATGTTTAAGCAACAATCTTTGGTAGTAGGTTTGAGTACTGGCAAGACTGGGCTATTAAAGGAGGAAATAGCTGGTTTTTTAACCTTAACTTTTAGCATGTATTTATTGCTGGGCAGAAGCCAGCAGTACCTTGTTTTAAGTGATATTGTGGGCTCTAACTGTTTTTACTGAAAGTGGCAAGTAGATGGGCAGCTGCAACCAGAAGGGCCAATGACTTAAGTTTGTTAAGTTTGGCATAAGGGCAAGTGAGGGTATCCATTCCCTTTTTGGTTTTTTTTGAGTTGGGGTCTCACTCTGTCACCTATACTGGTGTGCAGTGGCACAGTCATGGTTTACCAAAGCCTCAAACTCCAAGGATCAAGCAATCTTATTGCCTCAGCTTCCTAAATAGCTGGGACTATAGGCACATACCCAGCTAACTTAAAAAAATTTTTTTTTAGAGATGAGCTCTCACTGTGTTGTCCACACTGGTCTCAAACTCGTAGGCTCAAGCAGTCCTCCTGCTTTGGCTTTCCAAAGTACTGGGATTACAGACATGACACTGCACCTGGCTGGGACATCCATTCTTATAATGGAAACAGAGAGAGCCAACAGAGCGTCTACCACTGATGTTAACTAAAGATAGTACTGGCCCGGCTTGGTGGCGCAGCCTGTAATCCTAGCACTTTGGGAGGCCGAGGCGAGTGGATTGCCTGAGCCCTCGGGTTCGAGACCAGCCTGGGCAACTTGGCAAGACTCGTCTCTACAATAAATTAAAAATTAGCTGGGCGTGGTAGTGCGTACCGTAGTTCCAGCTACCTGGAAGGCTGAGGCAGAAAGAATTGCCGGTGCCCAGCAGGTCAATGCTGGGATGGCTGTGAACATGCCACTGTACTCCAGCCTGGGCGATAGAGTGAGACTCCAACTCAAAAAAAAAAAATGTAATGCCAATAGAGACATCTGAAGGGGCTTGAATTCCAAGAATTTGTTAGTCAGCTATTCCCTGTTGTTGGTTTTTGTTTGTTTGTTTTTCTTTTTTTTTTTTTTTGAAGAGGAGTCTCACTCTGTCACCCAGGATGGAGTTCAGTGACATGCTCAAGGCCACCACAGCCTCAACCTGCTGAACTTAGGTGATCCTTCTGCCTTAGCCTTCCAAGTAGCTGGAACTACAGGCGTGTGCCACCATGCCCAGCTGATTTTTTTATTTATGGTAGAGACAAAATCTTGCCAAGTTGCCTAGGCTGGTCTTGAACATGTGGGCTAAGGCAATCCTCTTACCTCCACCTCCCAAAGTGCTGGGATTACAGGTGTGAGCCACTGCACCTGGCCAATTTTCTGAATTGTAAAGGACTTTCTCTTTTTACATTTTGTGGGGTCCCTTTGGGCTCGTATAAAGTATTGAGGATTTTTTTCCTGTCCCCATTAATAGTTAGAATAGTAAAGGGGCAATTATCCCCTCAGGGTTGGACCATGTTCAGGGGACCACCAAGTCCCTAGGCTAAGGGGTGAGAAGGCTGCCATTCTTTCAAATCAGGAAAGGAAAAGAGGGTATTATCATTAGTATTCTGTGAGAAGGGCTTATGAGACATCCTTGGACTTCAGAAATGTAACTGCTTGCCAGGATGTTGCAGGGAAGCCCTCTTGTTTTCTGGTTGCCCTACAAGAAGGGCATTGGGCACACCGATTTAGCATAGCTGCCAACACAAAGTGTCCTTTTGGTGAGTTCCAAGGATTGAGTTCTTAGTCCAAGGACTTGGGGAAGAATTTCCAGGTGCTCAGGGAAAATAATGTTGAGGTCAGGGTCCCATGATAGTAAAGCTAGGGATCAGTAGGCAACAGCTGAGATCAAAGTGTTGATTCCCTTGTGTTTAGACATTACATCTATCCAGTCCAGAGTTGTATATATATTATCTAAGGTTTCAGTAAAATGTAAGAGGGCTGCCCTTTAATTAGGAGTGCCCCTTAGAAGAATTCTCTAGACTCGGGACTGATAGGAACGAACCTCTTCAGGATTAGAGATGGTCACAGGGTTATCTGGGCAGTAATGTTCTAAGTAATGATAGACCCATTATTACCATCTGCTTTTGCTCAGCAAGAGGTAGGCTTTGTCTCAAGTGGTCCATCTGCAGCAAGTTTTAGCTGTTACTGCAATAGATGGGTGAGCCCTAGCCCACGCCATAAACATTCACAACAGGTAGGCCTCTGAGTGCTTTCATCTTCCCTATCTGGTGAGGCTTCTATGACCTTATCAGGGATATGTGATTGGTTATATTTGGGGGACAGATCTGAGGGATCTGGGTCAGTGTCCTGGAGGAATTTTGTGTACATTTCTGCGGGAGTAAGTAGTAATTCTGACTCTGTGCTAAATACCCTAAGTAGCCAGTTAGCACCTTTTTACTCTCCAGCAGTACAAAATCTTTTAAGAAAAATTTGAATTTCTTTTTTTTTAGTTTTGGTCTCTGCCATGTGTGCTGGCTCATGTCTGAAATCCCAGCACTTTGGGAGGCGGAGGCAAGAAAATTGCCTGAGCTTAGGGGCTCGAGACCAGCCTGGACAACTTGACGAGACCTTGTCTCTACAATAAATCAAAAAATTAGCTAGGCATGGTGATGCATGCCTCTGGTTCTAGCTACTTGGAAGGCTGAGGTAGAAGGATCACCTGACCCTATCAGGTCAAGGCTGTGGTGGCCGTGAGCATGCCACTGCACTCCAGCCTGGGTGACAGAGTGAAACTGCAACTCAAAAAAATAAAATTTTTTTGACCTCCAAGACAGAATAAAGATTTGAATTTCTATCATAGAGTAATTTCTAGTCTCTAGTTCTAATTTCCTCTATCTCCCAGCAGTTTGGCCTTATGGATTGTTACCAGAAAAATCTGAGAATGACCTGCCTCATAGGCAGCTCTTCCCTTTCCAGGGTGTCCCAATGGCTTCTGAGGGATTAGGGTCAGTATCCACTAGTGCCATCATTTTTTGTTGTCAGGGTAGGCTCCTAGGCCCCAGGACCACAGGGCCAGAGCTCTGCATGTTGACAGCCATAGCACCAAGTATAGCCCATGCTGCTTCTGTGGTATCTTGTGTTCATCTGAAAAGCTAGTTAAAATCTTCTGGTGTTTTTGGTGGGGCAGGAACCAGGTACTTAGGGCATTTGTATTTGCCCATTAGTCTTTTCCACTTTGTGCCAGGAATTAGACCCATGATACCCCATGGGGTCAGGAGAAAGCTGCAGAGAGGCAGCACAGACATCTATGAGGCACCATGGCTAGTCCCTACGGGGTTTACTCACAGGTTGGGGTCTATAAATAGAACCAAATACTATCTATGAATGCCACAGGATGCCTTCCCCCACCGGGTGTTGCCCTGTAGCTGGGAGCTTTCCTCGACTCAATGCCAAGACAAAGGAAAATACCAACCAATGTGTGGCATGGGAGGTGCCCTTCCCCAGTGGAAGGACCTTGGCCTCTTAGTGAATGCCTCTTCAGTCAGGGTTTTGGAAAAGCTCTGGACCCATGGCCTGGACCGAGGGTCACTAGCTGGAGTCTGGGGTGGCTTAGGTGTGCTCAGAGCCACCCATATCTGCCCAACAACCATTTAGGATACGTAGCTTAGGCAGCATTTGACACATGTAATTGTAAAGCTGTGCAGAGCAGTGGGATGAACCCTGTCAGGCAACTCTTCCTTCCCAGATATAGTTGGCACCATGCACAAGGATTTTAATCAGCTAGTTAGAGCTTAAAGGCATCTTGTGCTAACCTAAAAAAAGTACACTCAATCTACCTAATATGCCAATTGTTCTAGGGTTTTTTTCTTTATTTTCTCCTATGAAGAATACTCCTTTAGTGATCAGAAGATAAACAAGATGGAATTTAAGGATTTTATTACTCACAGATCCTGGGAGTGCCCAGCATGCCCAGAGGTCTCATGGAGGTTGGTCAGCATGAGGAGAGAGGGAGATAGAAGGTGAAGAGCTTAGTATCTGCCTCTATTGGGGTCCAGGGCATGAGTAGAAGCACAGACAGGGAGGAGAGGGTAATGGAGAGTTTGAAGCAAATGTACAGATAGAATTCCTGCTCTGGCTTTGTCCAGGTTTTACATTTAGTCAAGCAGCTGGATGTGAGTGGGCTTGGAGAAGTAGCCTATGGGGGATCTAAGAGAGGCAGTGAATGGGAACTTGAGTTAGGCAGCTAAGTTAGGGAACATTTAGGCCTAGCTGCAACCTTTCTCTTTTTAAGAGACTAGGTCTTGCTATGTTGCCAGGGCTGGTCTCAAACTTCTGGGCTCATGCAACCCTCCCACCTCAGCCTCTTGAATATCTGTGACTGCAAGTGTAAGCCATGGCACCTAGCTGCTCTTTTAGCTGTCTGAATTTACAATTGTTCTATAACATTTTCTCTAAATTATTATCATTTTGTTTTTATTTACATGCTATTGATTACCCAGTATTTTAGCATAATGAACCTCTTTGCAGTTTTTTTGATGTAGACTTAAGTAACATTTTATCAACATTCTTGTTACATGTAAACAAATTATTACTACTGCTAGTATTAATTTACCTACTATAATTTGCTTTTGAGGTCTGATAGGTCCTAACATTCAGCCTGATGCAATTGGCCTTTTCTTTTTGCTATGACCCATCAATCATGTGTAGGTTCTGGTTTATCTAGCATTTATGTGAAGCACTTCCCCTGCCCCCAACATCTTATTGTGGAAAATTTCAGACATACATCAATTTTGGAAGAACTTTATGGTAAGTACTCATACATCCACTACCTAGATTCTGCATTAATATTTTACTGTACCTGGTTATTAACCTGATTATCATGTTTCCCCCATCCTTCTATCCCTCTACCAGACTAGTCATCCACTTACTTTGTTGTTGCTTTTCAAAGTAAGTCGCAAATGTCAGAACACTTCCTTTAAATGGATGTGTGTCATTAATTGGACGTCGGTATTATAATTTTTTCTTCAGAGGTGAAAATTACATCAATGAAATAAGCAAATCTTAAGTGTTAATTTGCAGAGTATTAACAAATAGACTCTCTTGAGCATACCAAACCTCTCTCAAGATTTAGGATTTTATTGTCATCCAGAAAGTTTCCTCTATATTCAATATATCCTGTAATGGCTAGTGGAAAATAAAAAGCTGTATAGTTTTTTGAAGCTGTGGTTTAGTAGCTGATGTTCTGTGGGAATTTCGCCTAAAGTGTTGCTTGGGCTATTCTAAGCTTACAGTGAAGTCCTATTTGGGGCAGGTGGGAAAAAGTATACCTTCAGCCCTTCTAATCCTCATACACAACAGTAGTGATTGGTGGGCAAATTCTGTTCACCCCGAGTGAGATCTGGATCTGGCATTAGTGTCCTGGTTAGTAGTCAGGGGCTCCACAACACAGTGTCTGTGTTGCTGATGATTTTACTGATGGGGCAGTTCCCATCTTAGTCACTGGGTGTCTGAGTCACATGAGTAGATCTTGAATAAGGTCTTATCTGTCAGATGAGAAAAGATCATTTGGCTTTTGTTATTATTATTATTATTTTTTGGTTTTCAAAAGAGCAGTGATGAGCCACAGGTACCCTGTTTTAGAAGTAATTATCCCAGTCATCTCAGTTCTGAGTGTGAGTGTTGGTGGTTGTCCAAGGCTGAACTGATTAGCATTAGATGTGGAAGGATGTTAGTGATGGTACCTCACTTGAGAACAGCAGCAGGCACCCTTCTGCTCCTCACCGATTGTAGTTTTGTGATCTTGCACTGCAGGCAGCTCTAGCAGCAGTTCCACAGTGGACTTTATATCCAGGCTGTAAATTACAGTAACATTTTTTAGAGTCCTTTGGAAGGTCCTCCCACCCCTGATGTTTTCTTATAATGTCTCACTGTTTTACTACAGAAGACCACTAGGTGGCAGCAGAGTCCACCTGGGCAGCTCATTGAAGTGGGTATTAATGCTATGGGCTTAGCTTTTGGAGGGTCCTTTAAGCCTGATGAGTAAAGCTTGGCCTATTCATTTATGTGTTTGTTTTCTGAATTCTGTTGTAGCACTTTGCAGCTCATTCTAGTGATGCATGAATGGAGAAGCACTGCTGGGGCTGTAGACAGTGAGTGCATGGCCTGTCCTATTGGTGGTGAGGGTACCCACCTGGGAACTCTGCCAGCTTTGCCCATGTGTTACTTCAGCCCTGCCTGCAATGTTGAGAAAGTGTCACAATTGAACATTTTAATCTGAGTAGTCACAAAAAACAGATGTAAATTGTTGATAGCTTGCTAAGAAATCTGGCTGAGTTTTTTTGTTGTTCTTATTTTTAAGAGGTCTCAATCTGTTGCCCAGGCTGTAGTACAGTGGTGTAATCATAGCTCACTGCAGCATTGAATTCCTAGGCTCAAGTGACCCTCCCACCTCAGCCTCCCAAAGCACTGGGATTACAGGCAGGCCACAACACCTGGTTCAAGAGGTCTATTTTTAAGCATGCAGTTACATTAATATGAGACGTCAGGGAGCAACCCAACATTCTTATAAGATTGCTAAAAGGAGAATATGTATGGAGAAAATGACATGAAAAAATTTTAAGTATTTCCCCCAATTTCTCTTTTAACTTTTATAAAAAAGGATATTTAGGGTTGAACTCTAATTTTTCATTTTTTAAATGTAAATGTAAGTATAGGCATTCCTCATTTTGTTGCGCTTCACTTTATTGCGCTTTGCAGATAGTACATTTTTTACAAATTGAGGGCTTGTGACAACTCTGAATTGAGCAAGTCTGTCAGTGCCATTTTCAACAGCATGAGCTCCCTTCTGTCTCTGTGTCACTTATTGGTAATTCTGTCAATATTTCAAATGTTTTTATTACTTATATCCGTTATGGTGATCTGCAGTCAGTGTTCTTTAATGATACTATTGTAATTGTTTTGGGATAACATGAACTGTGCCCATGTAAGATGGCAGACTTAATCAATAAATGTTTTGTGTGTTCTGCCTGCTCCACTGACTGGCCGTTCCTCATTTCTCTCCCTCTCCTAGGGATTCTCTATTCCCTGAGACTCAAAAATATTGAAATTAGGCCAGTTAACAACTCCACAATGCCCTGTAAGTGTTCAAGTGAAATGAAGAGTTGCATGTTTCTCACTTTAGATCATATACCAGAAATGATTAAGCTTAGCGAGGAAGGCAGGTTGATAGCCAAGATAGGCTGAAGCTAGGCCTCTTGCACCAAACAGGCAGGTTGTAAATGCAAAGGAAAAGTTATTCGGGTACAGTGGCACATGCCTGTAGTCCCAGATACTCAGGAGGCTGAGGCAGTAGGATCACTTGAGTCAGGATTACAAGGCAGAAGTGAGCTTTGATCACGCCACTGCACTCTAGCCTGGATGACAGAGCAAGACCTTGTCTCTAAATACATCTAAATCTACTTTGTCTGTGCTATACAAAATGGAACAGTAACTGGATGCCAGCAAATCTGTTTAAAGTGTGGTTTACTAAAATTTTAAGCCCATTGTTGAGGCCTACTACTCAGCAAAAAAATTTTCTTTTAAGAGATTACTCCTCAGCTGGGCTCGGTGGCTCAGCCTGTAATCCCACGCCTTTGGGAGGCTGAGGTAAGTGGATTGCCTGAGCCTGCAGGTTCGAGACCCGCCTGGGCAGTGAGACCTCATCTCTACGGTAAATCAAAAAATCAGCCGGGCGTGGTAGCGCATGCCTGTAATTCCGGCTACTTGGAAGGCTGAGGCGGAAGGATTGCCGGAGCCCAGCAGGCAAGGCTGCGGTGGCCGGGTGCGGCCACTGCACTCCAGTCTGGGCAGCAGTGAGACTCCAACTCAAAAAAAAAAAAAAAAAATTAGCCCGGCATGGTGGCACGTGCCTATAGTTCCAGCTACTTGGAAGGCTGAGACAGAAGGATCACCTGAGCCAAGAAACTCGAGGTTGTGGTGGCTGTGAGCATTGTCACTGCACTCCAGCCTGGGCGACACAGTGAGACTCCAATTAAAAAAAAAAAAAAAAAGGTATTTCCTCAGGTCTCATTGGTACATTCCTCAGACTGGTGTCTTCTACCACTGTGTTTTTCTTTTTTTTTTTTTGAGTTGGAGTCTCACTCTGTTGCCCAGGCTGGAGTGCAGTGGCCGCTCCCGGACATCGCAGCCTCGACCTG
>NW_007256815.1:47970-63353 GCF_000164805.1 Carlito syrichta
ACTCAAAAAAAAAAAAAAAAAAGAGATTACTCCTCACTGACAATGCACCTGTCACCCAAGAACTCTGATAGAGATGTGCAAGGGGATCAATGTTGGGTCCAGGAGACATTTTGAATTTCAGGTCTTCTTATTTAAGAAATTTATTTCTAAGGCAATTGCTGCTGTAGCTAGTGATTCCTCTGATAAATCTGGGCAGAGTCATTTGAAATCATCTGGAAAGGATTCACCATTCTAGATCCCATTAAGAAAATTTGTGATTCATGAGAGGAGGTCAAAATATCAACATTAAGTTGATTCCAACTCTCATGGATGACTTTGAAGATTCAAGATTGAGTGGAGGAAGTACTGCGGATGTGGTAGAAATAGCAAAACAAAAACAAACAAAAAAACTATTAGGAGTAGAGCCTGAAAATGTGACTGAATTGAGGCAGTCTCATGATAAAACTTGAATAGATGAGGAATTGCTTCTTTTGGGTGAGCAAAGAAAGTGATTTCTCAAGGCCAACCATGGTGGCTTACATGTGTAATTCCAGCACTTTGGGACACCAAGTAGGGAGGATTGTTTGAGTACTGGAGCTGGAGATAGCCTCTAGGCAATAAAGGGAGACCCCATCTCTACAAAGAATTTAAAAATTAGCTGAGTGTGGTGGCCTGCATCTGTAGTCCCAGCTACTTGGGAAGCTGAGGCAGAAGGAACACCTGAGCCTAGGAGTTCAAGGCTGCAGGGAACTTTGATCACAACACTGCACTCCAGTTTGGATGACAGAGTGAGACCCTGTCTTTTAAAAAAATCATTAGAGAAATATCCGTTTTTAAAAATTGTATGAATCCTAAAATTGCACTCCGAAAGATTAAGTAGACAGTGTTTCTATATCTACAGAATTTTACAATATTATTGGGATTTCTTTTTAATAATAAGTTCATGCAGCCTCTCTACAGATAAAAAATAAAAAATTAGCCAGGCATGGCAGTGCACACCTGTGCTCAGCTACTAAAGAGGCTGAGATGGGAGGATCGATTGACCTAAGAAGGCTGAGGCTGTAGTGAGCCATGATCATGCCACTGCACTCCAACCTGAGCTACATAGAGTGAAACCCTGTCTAAAAATAAAAGAGTTCATGTATAAAGGTCGCCATTTTGTCCATTTTTAAAATGACTTCATCACATTTTAGTAGTAACCTATTTCCCATTGTATATTTATGCATTAAATCTCAGTTTACTCTGGTGCAGTGGCTCACACATGTAATCCCAACACTTTGAGAGGCTGAGGTGAGAGGATTACTTGAGTCCAGGATTTTGAGACCTGCCTGGCAACATAGTAAGACCTTGTCTTTACAGAAATAAAAAATAAAAATAATTAGCTGGGTGTTTGCCTGATCCCAGGAGGTTGAGACTGTAGTGAACTGTGACTGTGTCACTGCACTCCGGTTCAGGTAACGAGTGAGACCTGACTAAAAAAAAAAAAAAAATCCCAGTTTAGATATGGACCACTTTATTATTAAACCTAGTTTAAGAAATATAAGCAATGTAGCTTTTTGGTGTTAAAAGTCCAGGTCTTCACATGGATTAAAATTTGCCATATCTATATTTCATATTTATATTGTCTAGTATTAATGATGCCACCAGCACAGAAAGTAGTTTTTTTGGTTTTTTTTTTTTGAGTTGGAGTCTCACTCTTGTCGCCCAGGGTGGAGTGCAGTGGCAAGCTCATGGCCACTGCAGCCTCGACAATCCTTCTGCCTCAGTCTTCCAAGTAGTAACTGGAACTACAGATGCAAGCCACCACACCCAGTCAGTTTTTGTGATTTACTGTAGAGATGAGGTTGCACTAAGTTGCCCAGGCTGATCATGAAACAAAGTAACTTTTTTTTTTTTTTTTTTGTAGAGACAAGGTCTTGTTATGCTGCCCAGGCTGGTCAAAGTAGCTTTTAAGTGTACTTAAATCTCCATAGAGATTTTCTTTCTTTCTTTCTTTTTGTTTTGTTTTTGTTTTTGAGCTGGAGTCTCACTCCCGGCCACCGCAGCCTCAACCTGCTGGGCTCCAGCGATCCTTCCGCCTCAGCCTTCCAAGTAGCTGGAACTACAGGCGCGCGCTATCACGCCCAGCTAATTTTTGATTTATTGTAGAGATGAGGTCTCGCCAAATTGCCCGGTGCAGGTCTCAAACCCGCGGGCTCAGGCAATCCAGTCACCTCGGCCTCCCAAAGCTTAGGGATTAGAGGCTGAGCCACCAAACCCGGCGAGATTTTCTTTATTTTAAACTAGTGTTTCAGGTAACGACATTTTCAAAATGAGAAATGTAAATTTTCTCATCTTCTTTTGATGTATGTACTTTTTATTATTTAACAAAAAAGTTTCAGTGGCCTGTTGTAGTGCCTCAAACCTATACCTGGGAGGCTAAGACAGGAGGATCACTTGAGCTCAGGAGTTGGAGTTGGAGACTGCAGTGAGCTATGATCATGCCACTGCACTCCAGCCTGGGTGACAGAGTGAGACCCCATCTCTAAAAAATAAATTCAAATCTTATTTACGTAACATTTTTAAAGAAAACTATGATCACCTGTTACTAGAATAGAAAAGTTTGACATAAAGGAGATAAAAGTTTGCCCACCTCCGACTTCAGAGTCCATGTTTTTAACTAGCCACACTGTGCCCTCTTATAGGAGAAAGTAGGTGTTCTGATCCATTGTGGCTGGGTCTCCCCATAAGCTTGTGGGGAGAAAATCCCATGGCATCACCCTCTTCACTCAGTCCTGGGGTAAGGAGTGGAAGACACCTACTCTATGAAGTGAGGAGGGTCTACACCTTCCTTTTTAGCCACATGCATATCCCATGTATATGTGTCCAAAAACATTTATACACATGCCTATAATTTTCTCTCACATCGTCTATTTTGTCCTTGATCACTATTCTCAATGCAGTAGATTTATAAGTCTTGGTATCCAATAGAGCAAGTTGCCCCACTTTATTGTCTGTCTTCAATAGTGTCTTGCCTATTTTTGATCCATGAATTTCCATATTGATTTTAGAATCAGCCTGTCAAAAAAAAGTTGGGATTTTTATTGGGAGTGCATTAAACAAATTTGGGGTGCAGTAGATAAATTTACAACCTGAGGGTTTTTGTTTTTTTTTTTGAATTGGGAATTTCCCTGTGTTGCCCATACTAGAATGGGGTGGCATGATCACCGCTCACCACAGCCTTGACCTTCTGGACTCAAGCAGTCCTCCTGTGTTAGCCTCCAGCGTAGGTGGGACTAGGTATGTACCACCACACCTGGCTAATATTATTTTTTTTATAGAGAAAGCTCTTGCTATGTTATCCAGGCTGGTCTTGAACTCCTGGGCTTAAATGATTCTCCTGTCTCAGCCTCCCAAAGTGCTGGGATTTCCTTTTTTTTTTTTTTCAGTTGGAGTCTTGCTCTGTCACCCAAACTGGAGTGGAGTGCAGTGGTTGCTCCCGGCCACTGCAGCCTCGACCTGCTGGGCTCCGGCGATCCTTCCGCCTCAGCCTTCCAAGTAGCTGGAACTACAGGCGTGCGCTACCACACCCGGCTAATTTTTTTGATTTACTATAGAGATGAGGTCTCGCCAAGTTGCCCAGATGGCTCTCGAAACCGTGGGCTCAGGCAATCCACTCGCCTCAGCCTCCCAAAGGCACGGGATTACAGGCTGAGCCACCGAGCCCGGCCAGTACTGGGATTTCAAGTGTGAGCCACCAGGCCTGGCCACAATCTGCACATTTTAATCCACGAATATGCTATACCTCATCATTTATCTAAGCCTTAATTTCACTCAATAATGTTATAATTTTTTATGAAATCTTTTTATCTCTGTGGTTAAATTTATTCATAGGTATTTGATTTTTTTTTTTAACCTGCATCCCCGAGGTAGGGAGGGGGGCCAAAGCCAGGAAACATGGCGATGGCCATAGCTCAAAGAGCACAT
Source organism: Carlito syrichta (assembly GCF_000164805.1). Taxonomy (NCBI): domain Eukaryota; kingdom Metazoa; phylum Chordata; class Mammalia; order Primates; family Tarsiidae; genus Carlito; species Carlito syrichta. The sequence continues at coordinate 51,916 of NW_007256815.1, forward strand.
GGCCACACCAGGCTCTAGTAAGGCAGTGGCCCTGCTGATTTTTTTTTTTTTTTTAATTGTAGTGATAAGGTCTCGCCATGTTGCTCAGGCTGGTCTTGAACTTGTGGGCTCAGGAGATCCTCTCACCTCGTCCTCCCAAAGTGCTGGGATTTTAGGAGTGAACTACTGCACCCGGCCTGATATATTTTTGATGCTAATACTAGATGATCTTTCTCTCTTTTTTTGTAAATTAATTTATCCTTTATATTACAATCAGGGCATTATATTAATTTTTTTCTTTAAAATACACTTTACCAAAATATACATACATAAAGGCACACACATTGTATCACTTACTGGATGTTCACAAATCAGACCAAGCCATGTAACCAGCACAAATTAAGAAACAAAACATGATCAGCTCTACAGAAGCCCACTGATGTCCCCACCAAGCACTACTGCTCACTTAGTTTTGATTTGTTTTGAACTTTTTGTAAGTGGAATTGTATAGCTATAATCTTTCTTATCTTTATTCTTTCACTCAAAATTATTATTATTATTAGAGTCAGAGTCTTACTCTGTCACCCAGGCTGGAGCGCAGTAGCACGCTCACGGCCACCATAGCCTCGACCTGCTGGGCTCAGCCCATCCTTCCACCTCAGCCTTCCAAATAGCTGGAACTGCAAGTGCATACCACCACGACTGGATAATTTTTTAAAAATTTATTGTAGGGGCAACCCCTTCGGGTCCCCTCCCGCTGTGGGAGCTTTTCTGTCCTCTCAATAAATCTTGCTTTCTCACTTTAAAAAATAAATAAATAAATCTATTGTAGAGACGAGGTCTTGCCAAGTTGCCCAGGCTGGTCTTGAACCCCTGGGATCGGGCAATTCTTTTGCCTCTGTCTCCCAAAGTACTGGGATTATAGGCGTGAGCCCCCACACCCGGCTTCAAAATTATTATCTTTTCAGTGATAGAGTCCCTCTCTGTCACCCAGGCTGTAGTGATAGTCATAGTTTACTGCCGGTTAGAACTCCTGAGTTCAAGTAATCCTGCCTCAGCCTCCTGAGTAGCTGAGACTATAGGCACATGCTACAATGCCTGGCTAATTTTTAAAATATTTTTGTGGGCAACCCGTTTGGGTCCCTTCCCACTGTGGGAAATTTTCTGTCCTCTCAATAAATCCTGCTTAAAAAATAAAATTAAAAAAAAAAAAAAATATATATATATATATATATATATATATATTTTTTTTTTTTTTTTGGGTAGAGATGGAGGTCTTGCCAGAGTTAGTCTCAAATTCCTCACCTCAAGCAATCTCTCTGCCCTGGAGTCCCAAAACATTGGGAGTACAGGCATGAGCCACTGCATCCCATCTTTTAATTGTTATTTGCTAGTTATTTATTTCTAAATAACTTTTTGTACATTGAAATGAAATTAATTCTTTGGCTTTACAGTCAACAAACTTGATATACTCTTTTTTATCCTAACACTTTACCTGTAGATTATTTTTTTATTTCCTGTGAATGAGGATTTTGTTTCTGCCTTTCTAATCTTCATACATTGTATTTTTTATTGTTGTATTTTGTTGTTGTTGTCTTACCTGCTCTGGCTAACACAAAAAAGTCCAGTGTTGAATAGAAGCAGTGATGACAGACATATCCAGTTTCCAGTGGAACTTTTCACAGTTACTTCCTCCATGATGTGTGATGTTGGTTATCAGTGTTTTTTGTACATACCAATCCCATACTATATTAAGGAAGTTTCCTCCTGGTCCTAGTTCTCTTAGAGGTTTTTTGTTTTTGTTTTTAGCAGAAATGAATTTTATCAGAAGTTTTTTCTGCATCTGTTGAGATGATCATATACTTTTTTTCCCCTTTTCTATAAGTGTGGTGAGTTATATTGATTGATATTTCTAATGGTATACCAACCTTGCATTCCTGGAATGAACCCAACTTGTTTGTGATACATTATCCTTGTTATAACTTACTAGATTTGGCTTGTTAATATTTTGTTTAGAGTTTTTTATATCCATAATTGTGTTTGGCCTTAAATTTTCTTTTTCATACTATTATCAAGTTTTGGGATTAAAGTTGCATAAACCTCATTAAAGAAGTTGGGGCATGTATCATCTGTCTTTATTTTCTGGATACAACTGGTTATGAATAAAAGAGAGAATGAAGCCGGGCTCGGTGGCTCAGCCTGTAATCCCGCGCCTTTGGGAGGCTGAGGTGAGTGGATTGCCTGAGCCCACGGGTTTGAGACCCACCTGGGCAGCGAGACCTCATCTCTACAATAAATCAAAAAATCAGCCGGGCGTGGTAGCGCATGCCTGTAATTCCGGCTACTCGGAAGGCTGAGGCGGAAGTATCGCCGGAGCCCAGCAGGTCGAGGCTGCGGTGGCCGGGAGCGGCCACTGCACTCCAGTCTGGGTGACTGAGTGAGACTCCAACTCAAAAAAAAAAAAAAAAAAGAGAGAATGAATAAATAACCAAAATGAAAAAGGAGCCAAAACACAGATACTGACTTCACAGCAACTTGGATGGATTTGGAGTTGATCTATCACAGAAATAAAGAACAGAGTACCATATTGTTCTCACTTATAAGTGGTTCTTGAGCAATTATAAGAAAGGGATTGACAGTAGTGGGAAACTGTCAGGGGAGGGGGGTAGGATTGGCAGTTGAGGGAAACTGCTAGGGGAGGGAGGGGCATACCTCATCAACAAGAGTACCGGCATAATCAGCGTTTGTATACCTAACCCTGAATTGTACCCCACATCTTTATAATAAAAAAAAGAAAATATGAAAAAACACAGATACTGCAAACTATAATGAAAAGATATTTTGAACACATTTCAGCCAGGCATGGTGTTTCGTGCCTGTAATTCCAGCACTTTGGGAGGCCAAGGCAAGAGGATTGTTTGAGCCCAGGAATTCAAGACCAGCCTAGGCAACATAGTGAGACCTCGTCTCTACAAAAAATTTAAAAATTATCTGGATGTGGTGGTGCCCCCCCTGTAGTCCTAGCTAGTCAGAAGACTGAGCCCAGAATGTCAAGGCTGCAGTGAGTGGTGATCGTGCTATTACACTCTAGCCTGAGCAACAGATTATGATCCCACCTCAAAAAAAATGTTATTTGCTTCTACCTGAATAGAACATAGGCTTCAGAAGAACAGGAACTGTATTTATCTTCCTATTATGTTCCTTACCTAGAGCATGTCTGGCCTTCTAAATATTTGGATTAATTTGCCAATTTGATAGGCAAAAAAATCATAATTTATTTTGAGTTAAATTCATTACTAATGAACTTGAATATTTTTATTCTGTTGATTGGTCATCTTTACTTCTGAATTCTACCTGTCACATGTTTTCTATTAAAGCATCTACCTTTTGCATAATGATTTATAGGAGCTTTTAATACATAAGGGATATTATTCCTGGTAGGTGGTTTTCTCTAGTAATTCATTTATGTTTTTATGTAACAGATTCTGAGATTGGGAATGAGAAGGAACTATCCATTCTAAACCAGAAATGTTCTGAAGTAAGAACTCCAGAATTTACATCAAGAAGATTCTTAAGGGGCAATCCACAGGTACCTGAGTTTCAGGAATCTTGGGACCATGAGGTGAAACTAGAAGAGCACCTGGGAAATACTGTTGGGCAGAGTTTGAAGAAACCGCATCTTCACAAAGGAGTTTTTTCAGAAGCTATTGTGGATAGAGAAAGATCTTCTGGAGAAAGAACCCAGGAATGTGGTGCTTTTGATAGAAACTTGACTCTGAACCAAAGTGTTATTAGATTTCAAAGACATAAAACAGGAGAGAGAGTCTTTAAATGTGATGTATGCAGCAAAACCTTCAAATATAATTCAGACCTAAGCAGACATCAAAGAAGTCACACTGGGGAAAAGCCTTATCAATGTGGCTGGTGTGGGCGAGCCTTTACTCACAGCTCAAACCTTGTTCTGCACCGTCAAGTTCACATTGGAAGTAAACCATTTAAATGTGATGAATGTGGTAAAACTTTTGGGCTCAATTCCCACCTCCGTCTCCATCAGAGAATTCACACTGGAGAAAAACCTTTTGGGTGTGGTGTATGTGGGAAGGCCTTCAGTCGAAGCTCCAGTCTTATTCAACATCGTATAATTCACACAGGAGAGAAACCTTACAAATGTAATGAATGTGGAAAAGCCTTTACCCAGAGCCCTCAGTTAACTCAGCATCAGAGAATTCACACTGGAGAAAAGCCCCATGCATGCAGTCAGTGTGGGAAGGCCTTTAGTCGAAGTTCAAGCCTTATTCAGCATCAGAGAATTCACACTGGAGAAAAGCCCCATAAATGCAATCAATGTGGGAAGGCCTTCAGTCAAAGCTCAAGTCTTTTTCTCCATCATAGGGTTCATACTGGAGAGAAACCCTATGTATGTAATGAATGTGGCAGAGCCTTTGGTTTTAACTCTCACCTTACTGAACACATAAGGATTCACACGGGAGAAAAACCCTATGTTTGTAATGAGTGTGGCAAAGCCTTTAGTAGGAGTTCCACTCTTGTTCAGCATCGAAGAATTCACACCGGAGAGAAGCCTTTTCAGTGCACTGAATGTGGGAAAGCTTTCAACCAGAGCTCCCAACTCACCCTACACCAGCGAGTTCACACTGGAGAGAAACCCTATGAATGTGCTGACTGTGGGAAGGCCTTCAGCCGGAGGTCAACCCTCACTCAACATCAGAGAATTCACAATGGAGAGAATCCTCGCAAATGCAGAAAATGTGGTCCAGCCTTTGTTCATAGCTCCAGCCTTATACCAGATGGACGGATTCCCACTGAGAGAAACGTGGCAGGGCCTTCAGCCACAATGCAAACCTCATTCTGCATCGGACAGTTCATGCTGGTGAGAAATTCTTTGGATGTAATGATTATGGAAAAACTTTCAGTCCCACCTCACAACCCATTGAAGATCAAAAGATCCATGCTGGAGAAAAGCTCTATAAATGTCAAGAATGTGGAAAAGTCTTCAGTGGGGGTTCAACCCTTATTCAACATCAGGTAACTCACACTGGTGGGAAACTGTATCATTGCACTGTATGCAGAAAAGTCTTCAGCTGGAGCTCACAACTCACTCTACATCAGCAGACTCATGTTGGAGAGAAACCTTTAGATGACCAATCTGAAAAAGACTTTATTAATATAAAAAATATTTTCCAAGAAAGACATTCTTAATGTGATAAATGTGGGAAACAATTGTTCATTTTACATTGGATAGGATGGCATAATGAAAGTTAAAGAGGAACGTCTAAATATTACTAGCTAAGCAAAATAAGCATCTTGGATGACTTTTAAAGTCATTAAATTTGAAACTAAATGTGAGAGTATTCATTATGGAAATTAAGGCTGTCTGTGTAAAGGTTACTGCTTTGCTCAGAAATTGAACTTTGTGGCAGCATAGTCAGATACTCATGATGAAAATGGATGGAAGTTGCAAAGAGTGAGCCCACTGAGTTCTGTGTCTACCTTACCTTGATATCCTTTCAGTCTTATCTCTTCTTTCCTATCAAAGCCTAGGCTTTTGGCTAAGAATATCCAGTTTCAGTCCTGGACCTACTGGGGATTCAGCCTTATCATCCACTACCTCCCCCATCAACCCGCAGAGGAACTGCAAGTGGGCTTTCCTTCCTCACTTGGAGCCCCAATGTTTGCATTTGTATATGAAAGTTGACTTGTTTTTTGGTTCTAAGGAGCTCTACAGTTCAACAAAGGAAGGATCTCAGCAGCCAGTAAAGCAGGAGTCCACAGGATTTTTTTTTAAGTGAGAAAGCAGGATTTATTGAGAGGACAGAAAAGCTCCCACAGTGGGAGGGAACCTGAAGGGGTTGCCCCAAGATTTTTTTAAAAGGCTAGCTGGGCACAGTGGCTCATGCCTATAATCCTAGTGCTTTGGGAGGCTAAGGTGGGAGGATTGCTTGAGCCGAGGAGTTCAAGACCAGCCTGGGTGACATAACGAGACCTAATCTCTACAAGAAATTTTTTTAAAAATTAGCCAGGCATAGTGGCACACACCTGTAGTCCTAGCGACCTGGGAGACTGAGGCGGAAGAATTGCTTGAGCCCAACAGTTTGAGGCTGCAGTGAGCTGTGCTTGTGTCACTGCACTCCAGCCAGGGCAACAGAGTGAGACTTTAACTATGAATACACAAACAAATAAATAAATAGATGTAGGTTTATTGAGGTATACTTTATATTCAACAAAAGTCACTCTTTTTAGTATATAGTTGTATTAGTCCATTTTGCATTGATATAAAGGCATACTCGAGGGTAGGCAATTTATAAAGAAAAGAGATTTACTTTGGCTCTTAGTTCTGCAGCTGTATAGAAAGCATAATGCCAGCATCTGCTTTTGGTGAGACCTCAGGAAGCTTAGAATCATGGTGCAAGGCAAAGGGGAGCAGGCATGTCACATGTTAAGAGCTGAAGTAAGAAGAGAGAGAAGGTAGGTGTCAGCCTCTTTTAAACAATCAGCTGTCATGTGAACTAACAGCGAAAACGCAGTCATTACTGTGAAAATGGCACCAAGCCATTCATGACAGATCTACCCACATGAACCAGTCACCTCCCACTAGGCTCCCTCTTTAACACTGGGGTCACATGAGATTTGGAGGAGGCAGTCATCCAAACTACATCAATAGTTTTATGGGTTCTGAAAAAAACACAGTTGTGTAACCACCATCACAATCCAGATATAGAACATTTTCATCACCACCCAGAATTCCTCTGTTTACCTCTGTGGTCAACTCTTCCTTATCCCCAGCCCCAGGAAACCACTGATTTGTTTTCTATTCCTGTCACCTCACCATTTCCAGAATTATATTGTATGTAACCTTTTGCATCTGGCTTTTTTTACCGAACATAATGCACTGGAGATTCATCCATGTTGCTTGTATCAATTGTTCATTCTTTTTTATTGCTAGTAGCATTCCATTGTATGCAGTTTGTTTATCCATTTACCCATTGAAGGATATTCAGATGTTTTCAGTGTGGGGCAATTATAAATAAAGTTGCTATAATATTTAACTGCAGGGTATTTTGTGAACCTAACTTTTCAACTCTTTGGGTAAGTAGCTATAAGTTGGATTGCTGGGTCATATGGTAAGCTTATGCTTAACTTTTGAAGAAACTGCCAAACTGTTTGCCAGTCAGTTGTACATTCCCACTGCCAATGTGTGAGAGTTTGGTTGCTTAAGTTCTCACTGGATCTTGATAGTGTCAGGTTCTTTTTTTTCTCCTAACCATTTTATAGGCAAGGTAGTGGTATCCCTGATTTTAATTTACATTTTCATATTGACCATGGTGTAATCAGTAAGCATCTATTTAGAAGCAGCTAGAAAGTTTAAGCAGTAAATTAGAACAAGTAGAAGAAAGGATTTCAGAACGTGAAGACAAGGCTTTCAAGTTAACCCAATGAAGTAAACCAAAACAGAGAAAGGTCCTCAGCACTGAGAGAGGAACAAGACCGGCAGCACACCCACCCCATGACTTACCAGAGAAGTGATAAGATTTAAAGAGTGCAAAGAAGAAAAAAATTGATCAGCCTGGGTTGAAATTAGCCAGACTCATCTGAATCACTGCACAAACCATGAACAGACTGTGGATGCAATGGGGGAAGTGAGTGAGGGAAACTTGGGAGTTCTGTGCTTCTGCCACAGACTTAGAAGGCCCCCTGAGCCTCTTGGGACTCCAGTCCCCCAGGGGAAACTATTTTACCCACAGCCATGCTCTACTGAAACCCGTGTGGAATGGTCCAGGAAAAAAAAAGCCTTGAGTGGTTCCACCCTCCATTTTCCAGAAACTCAACCCTTGCTGACAGCTGCTTTCCAGCTGACCTGGGAGAAAATGGGAAGACCTGACAGTTCCTGGCTGAGGTCCGCTCCATGAGAAGACCTAGGACCAGTCACACTTTTACATTCTGACTGCAGACTGCCTGAGGCTAAGGCAGGAGAGCTGGATGGGACTCACTGCCCTGGCAACCTTTTACTTCCCATGTAAACTCTCGTGTAGCCTCTGCATGACACAGCGGCAATACTCCAGTGGCCAAGGACTCCTTCCCTGTCTCCTCTGGGGCAGCCAATTGTGCACACAAGTGTGGAGCTTGAGCACTTTTCCCCCTTGGACTCTCCTCAAAGTCAAAAAAGAGAACTTGAGTAGTCCCCACAGCCACATTTATCACCTAGGTCAGCTGAGAGCTTCCTTGGGACAACATAGGCCAAGCAGAAAACCCACAGCCACCATCACAGCTGACTCTCTCATGCAAGTGCTGCCTCCTGGCCAGAAGTCAGCTGGCACTGCCCATTATATCTGATATAATACTTCAGCTTTTAGGAAGATCTGAGTCCAGACTCCATCTACCACTGCTATCCAAGTCTCCACCACCTCCACAGTTTGCAGTTGAGAATCTCACCAAAACAAGACTATATATAATTAAGGTAAAACCTACAGAGGCAACATCAACCTCCTTCCAACCTCAAATAAGAATAAATAGTCTACTCAAATGAGAAGGAACCAGAAAAATAATTCTGACAATAAAAAAAACAACAGAGTTCTTCAACATCCTTTAAAAACCACATTAACTCTTCAGGAGTGGATCCTAACCAAAATGAAATTCTTGAAATTCCAGAATATAATTCAAAAGGTAGATTATAAAATTCCCCATAAGATCCAGAAGAAAGTTGAAACCCAGCATAAAGAAATCACTTTAAAAAAAAAAAACAAGCCGGGCTCGGTGGCTCAGCCTGTAATCCCGTGCCTTTGGGAGGCTGAGGTGAGTGGATTGCCTGAGCCCACAGGTTTGAGACCCGCCTGGGCAGGCGAGACCTCATCTCTACAATAAAATTAAAAAATTAGCCGGGCGTGGTAGTGCACGCCTGTAATTCCAGCTACTCGGAAGGCTGAAGCGGAAGGATCGCCAGAGCCCAGCAGGTCGAGTCTGCGGTGGCCGGGAGCATGCCACTGCACTCCAGTCTGGGCGACAGAGTGAGACGCCAACTCAAAGAAAAAAAAACCAAAAAACTATTCAGGACATGAATAAAAGATTCTCCAAAGAGTAAGACACTTAAAAAAGTTAAATTTCTGGAAATGACAGACCAATTTCAGGAAGTACAAAATGTGGTGGAAAGTTTTGTTTTTGTTTGTTTTTATTTTTTGAGTCAGTGTCTAACTCTCGCCACGCTGGAGTCCAGTGGTACTCATGGCCACCACAGCCTCTACCTGCTGGATTCAGGTGATCCTTCCTCCTCAGCCTTCCAAGTAGCTTGAACTACAGATGCGCGCCACTATGTCTGGCTAATTTATTTTATTTTTTTTTTTGTAGAGATGAGGTCTTGCTCAGGCAGTCCTCTTGCCTGTGCCTCCAACGTGCTGAGATACAGGCATAATTCAACTGTGTCCAGTCACAGTGGAAAGTTTTAAAAGCAGACTAGAAGAAAGGATCTCGAAACATGAAGACAAAGCTTTCAAATTAACCCAGACAACAATAAAGAAAAAAGAACCAAGAGAATGGAACAAAGACTAAAAAAAAGTGGGATTATGTAAAATGTCCAAACCTAAGAATCACAGGTGTTCCTGAGAAAGAAGAGAAAGCAACAGGTTTGGAAAACCTATCTGAGGGAACAATTGCAGAAGATTTCCCTGGCCTTGCCATAGATTTAAACATCTAGATACAATAAACCTAGAGGAGCCCTGAAAGATTCATCACCAAAAGGTCATTCCCCCAAAATAAGCAGGGGTAGCCATTCTCATATCAGATAAAACTTACTTTAAATTAACAATGGGAAAAGACAAAGAAGGTTATTATATAAGGATAAAGGGATCAATCCAACAAGAAGATAAAACAATTTTAAATATATATATGCACCTAATACCAGAGTTCCCAGCTTTATAAAACCAATTCTGCTAAGAAAAGAGATAGCAATACAATAGTAGAGGGAGACTTCAGCACTCAACTAATAGTAATAGACAAAATGATCAAGGGAGAAAGTCAACAAAGAAACATTGGAATTAAACTGGACCCTAGAGCAAATGGACCTAATAGACATCTACGGAACACAGAAACTATAAAACTGGTCAGGCTCAGTGGCTCAGCCTGTAATCCCAGCACTTTGGGAGGCCGAGGTGAGTGGATTGCCTGAGCCCATGGGTTCGAGACCAGCCCGGGCAACTTGGCAAGACCTTGTCTCTACAATAAATAAAAAATTAACCGGGTGTGGTAGCACGCGCCTGTAGTTCCGGCTTCTTGGAAGGCTGAGATGGAAGGATTGCCAGAGCCCAGCAGGTCGACACTGGGGTGGCTGTGAGCATGACACTGTACTCCAGCCTGGGCGATGGAGTGAGACTTCAACTCAAAAAAAAAGAAAAAAGAAAGAAACTACTAAACTACAGAATATACATTTTTTTTTATTAGCACATGGATCATTCTCCAAGATAGACCATTTGGTAGGCCACAAATCAAGTCTAAATAAATTTTAAAAATATATATTAAATCAAGCACCTTCTTAGACCACAGTGGAATCAACTCCAAGAAGAACTCACAAATCCAAACAAAAACATGGAAGTTAAACAATCTGCTCTTGAGTGGTCTTTGGATCAACAATGAAATCAAGATGGAACTTTAAAAATTCCTTGAGGCCAGGCTCGGTGGCTCAACCTGTAATCCCAGCGCTTTGGGAGACCGAGGTGAGTGGATTGCCTGAGCTCGAGGGTTTGAGACTAGCCCGGGCCACTTGGCAAGACCTCATCTCTACAATAAATCAAAAAAATTAGCCAGGTATGGTAGCGCACACCTGTAGTTCCAGCTACTTGGAAGGCTGAGGTGGAAGGATCGCTGGAGCACAGCAGGTCAAGGCTGTGGTGGCCAGGAGTGCGCCACTGCACTCCAGACTGGGTGATGGAGTGAGACTCCAACTCAAAAAAAAAAAGAAAATTCCTTGAAATGAACGACAATGCCAACACAAATTTTAAAAACCTCTGGGACACAACCAAAGCTGTGCTCAGAGGAAAATTGATAGTGCTTAAGGCCTACATTAAAAAGACTGAAAGATCACATATTGACAATCTAAGGCCACACCTCAAGGAACTAGAAAAACATGAACAAACTAAACCCAAAGCTATCAGAAGAAAATAAATAACAAAGATCAGAGCAGAACTAAATGAAGCAAACAAAGAACAATACAAAGCAACAGTGAAACAAAATTTGGTCCTTTAAAAAAATTGTGGGCAACCCCTTCAGGTTCCCTCCCACTGTGGGAGCTTTTCTGTTCTCTTAATCCTGCTTTCTCAAAAAAGCAAACAAAACACACACACACACACACACACACACACACACACCACTAGCTAGATTAGTTAAGAAATGAGGAGAGAGGCTGGGCTTGGTGGCTCAGCCTGTAATCCCAGCACTTTGGGAGGCCGAGGCGAGTG
>NW_007256815.1:63473-72031 GCF_000164805.1 Carlito syrichta
TGGATTGCCTGAGCCCGCGGGTTCGAGACCCGTTTGGGCAACTTGGCGAGACCTCGTCTCTACAATAAATCAAAAACTAGCCAGGTGTGGTAGCACGCGCCTGCAGTTCCAGCTACCTGGAAGGCTGAGACGGAAGGATCGCCGGAGCCCAGCAGGTTGAGGCTGTGGTGGCTGGGAGCATGCCACTGCACTCCAGTCTGGGCAACAGAGTGAAACTCCAACTCAAAAAAAAAAAAAAAAAAAAAATGAGAGAAGATTCACATTAGCTTAATCAGAAATGAAAATGAAAACATTGCAACTGATACAACAGAAATATAAAAGATATCCAAGATATTATGAACACCTATATACAAACAGACTAGACAATCTAGAGGAAATGGATAAATTCTTGGATAAATTCTTGGAAACACCCTCCGACCTTGAATTAGGAAGAAATAGAAACCCTGAATAGACCAATAACAAGTACTGTAGTGAGACTGAAAACTAATTAAGTCTCCCAACAACAACAAAGTCTATGCCAGGTACAGTGGCCTATGCCTATAATCCCAGCACTTTGGAAGGTGAGGGTGAGAGGATTGCCTGAGCCCAGGGGCTTGAAACAAGTTTGGACAACTTGGTGAGGCTTCATCTGTACAATAAGTCAAAAAATTAGCCAGGTGTGGTGGTGCACACCTATAGTTCCAGCTACTTGGAAGGCTAAGGAGGAAGGATTGCCTGAGACTAGCAGATTGAGGCTGTGGTAGCTGTGAGCATGCTACCACTGCACTCCAAGCTGGGTGACAGAGTGAGACCCTGACAGGAAAAAAAAAAAAAAAAAGTCCAGGGCCTGACAGACTCTCTGCTGAATTCTACCAGACTTTTAAAGAATAACTGATGCCAGTTTTACTGGAGCTATACCATAACACTGAATAAAAGGAAATTCTACCTAACTTATTCTAATAAAGCCAGCATCACCCTAATACCAAAGCCAGAAAAAGACACAACAAAAAAAGAAAACTACAGACCAATATCCCTGATGAACATAGATGCAAAAATGATTCAACATACTCAAGTCAATAAACATGATCCACCACATGAATTATTAATAATCATATGACCATTTCAATAGACGCAGAAAAAGCATTTGATAAAATCCAGCCTTCCCTCATGACAAAAACCCTCAGTAAAGCAGGCATAGAAGGAAGATTTCCCAAAACATAAAGCCATATATGACAAACCCACAGCCAGCGTCCCCCTCAGAACTGGAACAAGGCAAGGATGTCCACTTTAATCACTCCAATTCAACTTAGTACTAGAAGTCCTAGACAGAGCAATCAGGCAAGAGGAATCCAAATTGGAAAGCAAGAAATCAAACTATTTCTGTATGCCAATGATATGCTCTTATATTAAGAAAATCCTAAAGATTGCCTGTAAAAGACTCCTGAACTTGATAAATGAATTCAGTAAAGCTTCAGATACAAAATCAACACACACAAATCAGTAGCACTGCTATATACTAATAGCAACCGAGCTGAGAATCAAATGAAGAACTCAATTTTATTTACAATAGCAGCCAAAAAGCTGAAATACCTAGAAATACATTTAACCATGGAAGTGAAAGATTTCTACAAGGAGAGCTACAAAACACTGATAAAAGAAATCATAGAGGACACAAACAAATGGAAAAACATTTCATCCTCATGGATTGGAAGAATCAACATTGTTAAAATGACCATACTACCCAAAGTAATCTACAGATTCAACACAATCCCTATTCAACTACCAACATCATTTTCCGCAGAATTAGAATTAGAAATAACAATCTTAAAACTCATATGGAACCAAAAAGAGCCCAAATAGCCACGGCAATCTTAAGCAAAAAAACAAAGCTGGAGGTATCACATTACCCAACTCAAACAAACCAGCAAAAAAAAAGAGCAAATAATCCCACTTAAAAGTGGGCATAACAGGCGTGGTGGCTCAAGCCTGTAATGCCAGAACTTTAGGAGGCTGAGGCAAGAGGATTACCTGAGCCCAGGGGTTCAAGACCAGCCTGGGCAACTTGGTGAGACCTCATCTCTACAATATATACAATATATCAAAAAAATTAGCCAGATAATGTAGTGAGCGCCTATAGTTCTAGCTACTTGAAAGACTGAGGCAGAAGGATCACCTGTGCCCTGCAAGTTGACACTGGGGTGGCCGTGAGTTTACTACTGCACTCCAGCCTGGGTGGCAGAGACTCTGACTCAAAAATAAATAAATAAATAAAAATAAATAGACCTGGTGCCGTGGCTCAGACTGTAATCCTAGCACTTTGGGAGGCTGAGGCAAGAGGATTGCCTGATCCCGGAGGTTCGAGACCAGCCTGGGCAACTTGGTGAGACCTTGTCTCTACAATAAATCACAAAAACTAGCCGGGCATGGTGGCATGCGTCTTAGAAGGCTGAGGTGGAAGGATTTCATGAGCCAGCAGGTCAAGGCTGTGGTGGCCGTGAACGAACGTGCCACTGCACTCCATCCAGCCTTGGTGACAAGAGTGAGACTTAGCCGGGCTCGGTGACTTAGCCTGTAGTCCCGCACCTTTGGGAGGCTGAGGTGAGTGGATTGCCTGAGCCCACAGGTTCAAGACCTGCCAGGCCAACTTGGCGAGACCTCATCTCTACAATAAATCAAAAATTAGCCAGGCGTGGTAGCGCATGCCTGTAGTTCCAGCTACTTGGAAGGCTGAGGCGGAAGGATCACTGGAGCCCAGCAGGTCGAGGCTGCGGTGGCCGGGAGCGGCCACTGCACTCCAGTCTGGGTGACAGAGTGAGACTCCTGCTCAAAAAAAAAAAAAGAGTGAGACTCTAACTCAAAAAATTAAAATTAAAATTTTAAAAAGTGGACAGATGACATGAACAGACATCTCTCAAAAGAAGATATACAAATGACCAACAAACATATGAAAAAATGCTCAATAGCACTCATCATCAGGAAAATGTAAATTAAAGCGACGATGCAATACCACTTTACACCAGTCAGAATGGCTTTTTTTTTTTTGGTAGAGGTGAAGTCTTACTGTGTTGCCTAGGCTGGTCAGAATGACCATTATTAAAAAAAAAAAAAAAAAAAGATGCTTTTGCAGATGTAGTGAAAAGGGAATGTTTATACACTGTTGGTGGGAGTGCAAATTAGTGCAACCTCTATGGAAATCAGTATAGAGATTTCTCAAAGACCTAAAAGTAGATCTACATTTGATCCAGCAATCCACCACTAGGTATCTACCAAAAGGAACAGAGATTGTTATACAAAAAAGATACCTGCACTTGTATGTTTATTACAGCACAACTCACAATTGCAAAGGTGTAGAATCAACCTAAATGCCCCTCAACTGATCGGTGGATGATGAAAATTTGGCATACATACACACGTACACCATAGAATACTACTCAGCCATAAAAAAAATAATGAAATAGCCGGGCTTGGTGGCTCAGCCTGTAATCCCGCGCCTTGGGAGGCTGAGGTGAGTGGATTGCCTGAGCCCACGGGTTCGAGACCCACCTGGGCAACTTGGTGAGACCTCATCTCTATTATAAATTAAAAAATTAGCCAGGCGTGGTAGCGTCCACCTGTAGTTCCAGCTACTTGGAAGGCTGAGGCAGAAGGATCGCCGGAGCCCAGCAGGTCGAGGCTGCGGTGGCCGGGAGTGGTCACTGCACTCCAGTCTGGGCGATGGAGTGAGACTCCAACTAAAAAAATAATAATAATAATAATAATAATGAAATAATATCCTCTGTAGCAACTTGAATGTAATTGGAGAACATCATCCTAAGCAAACTAATGTAGGAACAGAAAACTAAACACCACATGTTCTCATTTATAAGTGGGAGCTAAACTAAAGATCTGAAAAGGCATATAGAATGGTATGATGGGCATTGGAGACTCAGAAGGGGAAGGCTGGGAAGGAGTGGAAGGATGAAAAAAATCACCTATCGGATACAGTGTGCACAGGTGGGGGTGGCTGGTACACTTAAAGCCCAGACTTCTTCACCACTATACAATGCATCCATGTAACAAAAAACTATTTGTACCCCCTAAAGCTATTACAATAAAGGGGAAAAATTATAAAATATAATAAATACATAAATAAATTTTTAAAATAAGCATCTATTTATAAAGTTTCACAGGGAAGTTTGAAAAACACTGGAGTAATTGATCACTAAGATAAAGCCTACCTCTGAAATCCCAACTTTTCATTTCCAAGGTGCCACCCAGAAGAATCTTTCTGATTCACTCTTCATTCCCTCCAGGTCCAACTGAGATATTACCCCCTTTCAAGGAGCCTTCTTTAGTTAATCTCTCCTTCCTATCTTTACTGTCTTGGGGAATTTCAGGTTATTGTTGTATTTGGCTTAACGTTCATTCTGTGATTTGTTGCATTTATTCCCCTAGCTCATTTTCTGTCTCTCCCAGTATTAAAAATCCCCCCCCCCTTTTTTTGAGTCAAAGTCTCACTCTGTCGCCCAGGCTGGAGCGCAGTGGCATGATCATAGCTCACCGTAGCCTTGACCTCCTGGTCTCAGACAATTCTTCCACCTTAGTCTCCTGAGTAGCTACCACACCGGGTTAATATGATTTTTTTGTAGAGACAAGATCTCGCTATGTTGCCTAGGCCGGTCTCAAACTCCGGGCTCAAACAGTCCTCCCAATTTGGTCTCCCAAAGTGCTGGATAAAATTCTTGAGCACAGTACCTCTTTTGAGTGTGGGAATGGCCAGCCTCAGTGTGGTCTATGTGGAAAGGCTAGCAAATGCATGAAAGAGGGAGTGCAGACCACATGCTCATCTGGAAGTTCCTGTCTCCCTCTGCGATGGACTCATTCTGACCTCAGAGAAAGCATGGGATCCTCCTGGGTCTCTTTTCCCCCATCTCTAAAATAGAGATAAAAATATCTGTCCCACTTATATCCCACAGCACAACATTCATATCCTCACCATTTCAACTTATACCTTGTTTTACTCCTACTTAGTTCCCCTACATTATGCTGAGAGCTCTTTGCCATCAGAGATTTTTATCTTATGCACCTTTTCATCTCTAGCACATGATATAGAAAATGTGCTTAAGATGCAGTTGGAAAGAGAAGGGAAGGCGGGAGGGAGAGAAGAAAGGGAAACAGTGACAAGAATGTGTTGTGTAAACATGAAACACTCCATTGTGCATTGTGTTTCTGCTTGTGATCTGTTCATGATGAGCACTGTAAATTAAAGCCATTTTCCCCTCCTAAGCTACTAGAGACCCCTGCAGGGGTGTCTCCTTTGAAAGCTCCCATGTAGGATGGAAACACTGGGATAAGGCAGGGCTCATGAGCCGCTCTAACCTCTTAACAGTTTTTTGACACTTGGCTTTCACTTGTGTACCCTGGGACTGAGGGTGTTAGGCAAACTCATGGCTGAGCACCTAGAAAGGGAAGGAACACCTCAGGGCTAGAATGAAGAGAGAAATGATAGAGCTCCAAACCTGGAAACTGATGAACGGGCAGCTCTGGGGCCTTCTTACAGCCTCCATGGAGACAGGTGAAGCCTGGGTGATTCCAGGTTGATGGCTGGAACACTGGCTCCTGTCTAAAACTGGAGCCTCAAAAGGCTGAACCTGTGTAAAGATAGACTAAAAAGAAAAATCCACCTGCTGCAGTCCTTGATCGTCTCATGAATTTAGGAAATGGAGCTGGGTGTCCTGTATGGCCAAGGTGGCTAGAATTCAAAGGAAGTAGAAGAAAATTGTAACACACAAAACAGAAGTAAATATCCTCAAACAAGCATCTGGAGATATTAAAAACATCTAGAATCAGATCTTTTAAAACGAAGGACAAAAATGTCTTGCCCTATACCCCTGAAAAAAAAACAGGAAGAAATGCAGAAAGCGATGCAACATAGGAAGGACATTAGAGACAAAACCACTCTTTCAAGCCACATATATTATGCACTTTTTTGTTGTTGTTGAGTTGGGATCTCCCTTTTATTATCCAGGCTGGAGTGTAGTGGCGCAGTCCCAACTCACCACAGCCTCGAACTCATGGACTCAAGCAGTCCTCCCTCCTCAGGCTCCCAAGTAGCTGGGACTACAAGTACACCACCACCATCCCCAGCTAATTTTTATTTATTTTTTTTATTTTTTTATTTTTGAGTTGGAGTCTTACTCTGTCACCCAGACTGGAGTGCAGTGTCCGCTCCTGGCCACCGCAGCCTTGACCTGCTGGGCTCCGGCGATCCTTCCGCCTCAGCCTTCCAAGTAGACGGAACTACAGGCGCGCGCTACCACACCCAGCTAATTTTTTTGATTTATTGGAGAGATGAGGTCTCACTGCCCAGGCGGGTCTCGAACCTGCGGGCTCAGGCAATCCACTCACCTCAGCCTCCCAAAGGCGTGGGATTACAGGTTGAGCCACCGAGCCCAGCTCCAACTAATTTTAAAATATATATATATATATCTTTAGTTGGAGTTTCACTCTGTCACCCAGACTGGAGTTCAGTGACATGCTCCCAACCACCGCAGCTTCCACCTGCTGGGCTCCAGCGATCCTTCCGCCTCAGCCTTCCAAGTAGCCAGAACTACAGGCACGTGCTACTGTGCCCAGCTAATTTTTTTGATTTATTGTAAAGATGAGGTCTCGCCAAGTTGTCCAGGCAGATCTCAAACCCGCAAGCTCAGGCAATTCACTCACCTCCGCCTCCCAAAGCGTGGGATTACAGGCTGAGCTACCGAGCCTGGCCAAAAATATTTATTTATTTATTTTTTATTTTATTTTATTTTATTTTTTTTTTGAGTTGGAGTCTCACTCTGTCGCCCAGACTGGAGTGCAGTGGCTGCTCCCGGCCACCGCAGCTTTGACCTGCTAGGCTCCAGCGATCCTTCTGCCTCAGCCTTCCAAGTAGCTGGAACTACAGGCGAGCGCTACCACGCCCGGCTCATTTTTTGATTTATTATAGAGATAAGGTCTCGCCAAGTTGCCCAGGCGGGCCTCGAACCCGCGGCCTCAGGCAATCCACTCACTTCAGCCTCCCAAAGCATGGGATTACACGCTGAGCCACCGAGCCCAGCTAAAATATTTTTTTAAATAGAGATCAGGTCTCACTATGTTGCTTAGGCTGGTCTCAAACTCCTGGGCTCAAGCAATCCTCCGACCTGTACCTATTTCTAATTGATTCAAGAAAAAAAGAAAGAGAAACGATAAAATTAATGTAGCAAAAGTTAAAAACTGACAAGTCTAAATTAAGGTTATTTGGAAGTTCTCTACATTATTGCAACTTTTGTTTAAGTTTGAAATTATTTCAAAATAAAAAATATAGGGAGATGTTGATCAAAGGATACAAAATTTCAGTTAGATAGGAGGAATCAATTTTATTTATTTATTTATTTTTCAGAGTCTCACTCTGTCACCTAGGCTGGAGTGCAGTGGCAGGCTCACGGCCACCCCAACGTCGACCTGCTGAGCTCAGGCAAACCTTCCAAGTAGCTGGAACTATAGGTGCATGCTACCATGCCCAGCTAATTTTCTGGTATATTGTCAAGACAAGGTCTCACCAAGTTGTCCAAGCTGGTCTTGAACCCCTGGACTCAGGCAATCCTCTTGCCTCGGCCTCCCAAAGTGCTGGGATTACAGGCTTCAGCCACCGCACCAGGCTGAAATAAGTTTTATTGTACAATTTAGTGACTATAGTTAATAGCAATGTATTATATTCTCAAATTGCTGAGTGTAAATTTTGTGTTCTCATCAGAAAAAATGATATGTGAGGTAATGCAATATATTAGTGAGCTCAGGTTAGCCAATCTACAATTATACATATTTCAAAACATGTTGTACATGAAAGATAAATAAATATATATATTTTATTTTTTAGTTGGAGTCTCACTCTGTTGCCCAGGCTGGGGTGCACTAGCACGCTCATGGCTATTGCAGCCTTGACCTGCTGAGCTCAGGCGATCCTTCCACCTCAAAGCTAGAACTACAGGCGAGTGCTGCCATGCCCGGCTAATTTTTTTATTTCATTGTAGAGATGTAGAGACCCAGACTGGTCTCAAACCCTTGGGCTCAGGCAGTCCTCTCGCCTTCACCTACCAAAGTGCTAGGATTACAGGTGTGAAGTGCCATACCTGGCAATATATACAATTTTTATTTGTCAACTTAAAAAATTAACAAAACTTCAAAAATAAAAAATAAGATAAGAAAGCTTAAAAATAAAACTATCCTCTCTAAACCCATGTGATCTAAAATAAATATTGACATGTAGAAGATTACTATAGAAAAAAATACAATACCTACTTTTTCTCCCATACTTATTAAACAAATTCCATGATGTCAAAAGACAGCATTTTTGTTTCATTTACCTTAAATTTATTCTTCTTTTTGTCCATTTCCCCCCAATAAAATTTCCAATGCCCTCCCTTACTCCCTGTTTCTGACTGTCCTTCAATTTCTATTACTCAGAGTTTGAAAAATCGATCTATTACTAAGTCCAGTCTTTTTTTTTTTTTTTGAGTTGGAGTCTCACTCTGTCGCCCAGACTGGAGTGCAATGGCCGCTCCCGGCCACCGCAGCCT
>NW_007256815.1:72117-75331 GCF_000164805.1 Carlito syrichta
CCCAAAGGTGCAGGATTACAGGCTGAGTCACCGAGCCCGGCTCAAATCCAATCTTAATTTCATTAATTTATAAACTTTGAGCAAGTAATCTATTTTCCTTTAATAACTGTAAGTAAAAAATTGTTAAAAAGTTAAATATTCAGCCGGGCTCGGTGGCTCAGCCTGTAATTCCGCGCCTTTGGGAGGCTGAGGTGAGTGGATTGCCTGAGTCCGCGGGTTCGAGACCCGCCTGGGCAGCGAGACCTCATCTCTACAATAAATCAAAAAATCAGCTGGGCGTGGTAGCGCATGCCTGTAATTCCGGCTACTTGGAAGGCTGAGGCGGAAGGATCGCCGGAGCCCAGCAGGTCGAGGCTGCGGTGGCCGGGAGTGGCCACTGCACTCCAGTCTGGGCGACAGAGTGAGACTCCAACTCAAAAAAAAAAAAAAAAAGTTAAATATTCAACTTAAGCTAGAGCAAGGAATATTAGAGTAAATCCAAATAAAGTAGAAATAAACAATAAGAGATAAAATTTAAAAAAATTTTTTTTTAGTGAGAGTCTCACCTTGTCACCCAGGCTGGAGTGCAGTGGCATACTGCTCATGGCCACCGCAGCCTTGAACTGCTGGGCTTGGGCGATCCTTCCACCTCAGCCTTCCAAGTACAGGCATGTGCCACCACACTCATCTGAGTCCCTGGACTCAGGCAATCCTCTCACCTTAGCTTCCAAAAGTGCTGGGATTACAGGTTAAACCTGGCCTCCCTCAGAAATTACCTTTCGTCAAGGAGTTTGCAGATTGCAAATGTTAAATAAGTCTCTTATTTGAAAAACCCCTCCAGGCCCAAACCCCCAAGTTAACCTAAACAGCCCTTTGTGACCTAAGTGACCTAGACAGACAGCCACCATGTGACTAACCCACTCATCTGCCTGCTGTCCATCACCGGACATCAATACCCAGGCTTACCTGCCCCTTTGATGATGTGGAGCAGACCACCACCCAATCACCTTAATGACCTTCCCACATGAAAGGGAATGGTTAAAAGAACTCAGCTACAAGCAGCCATGAGCCATTGCCTTGCTAGTCTCTGGCGTGACCATGTACTCTTTCAGCTATGGCTATTGCCATGCTTCCTGGCTTTGGTCCCCCTCCCCTACCTTGGGGAGGTGAATCTTCTAATTTACTTTTAAATAAACTATATATTTCTAAACTAACTTTTGTGCAATTCTTTGCATATTTTATGCCGCATCGGATCGCACCCCAGACACCCACACCCCCAGTGGGCCTGACTTAACTTTCTGGAGGCCCTGCTGGGATAATGTGACCCTAACAGTTGGAACTGTAGGCGCTTACCATCACACCTGGTTAATTTTTTTATTTATCGTAGAGACGAGGTTTCACCAAGTTTCCCGGATTGGTCTTGAACACCTGGGCTCGGGCAATCCTCTCACTGCGGCCTCCCAAAGTGCTGGGATTACAGGAGTAAACCCGGCTTCCCTCAGAAGCGTTTTTCTTTCTTTCCAACCCACTTAGGGGATGCTTGCCACCCTCCTTTGGGTATAATGGCTCATGCCTGCAATGGCAAGAGGACTGCTTGTGAGAGCCCCAAGAAACCAAGAAACTTAAAAAGCCATACTTGCTGTAAAAGTAGTGTTTAGTTCACTATATTTTATATATCCCTACCTCATGTTCATTGTACTTTATGAAATTTTAGTACTTTAAATCCTACCTCAGACCCCGTAGAATTAGGCATATGTCGGGTGCTGGGTAGTGACTGATTGTGTAATTATATAATGTCTTAAGTAGTGTTTGTATTTAGAACTCTTGGGTTAAGCATTGTTAGTCCCAATTGCCATGCTGACTTCTGCTTTTACAACGGGATGTAAATGTTAAAGCGATAAGCCCCTTTCAGACATTCCTTTGCAGCAGACTTGGAGACGCTAGTAATCTACCTGCTAGCTCAGGTTAATTTATACGCAGTGACTGTATGAACCTATTTATCTGACATTCCACTCTGCCCGTTGGGTGGGTTTCTGTCAATCACCGGCAGTCAGGTTGAAGCCCAGGAAAGGCACCTACCAATACCAAGTGTTCCCGTACCCATTAGGAGAGATTACCCAATCATGTAAAACCAAGTTTAGAGTTCTTTCCCCTCCCTCTGTAATGGTGTATAAAGACTGCTTGCCATGCTGGATTGGGGCTCTCGTCCCTGAAGCCACAGCTGGCTTCGTTCGTGAGCCCAGACTCGAGCCTGAATAAAGACCCTTGTGTGTTTGCATCAGAGCTGGCTCTTTGGTGGTCTCTCGGATTTTGAAATTTGGGTTTAACACTTGACCCTTGGAATTCGAGACCAACCTGGGCAACATAGGGAGAACTACATCTCTATAGAACAATGAAAAAATTAGCCAGGCGTGGGGGCGTGTGCCTGTAGTCCCAGCTACTAAGGAGGCTGAGGCAGAATGATCACCTGAGTCCAGAAGGTCAGAACTGCGGTGAGCTGTGATCGTGCCACTGCCCTCCAGCCTAGGCGACAGAATGTGACCCCAACTCTAAAAGCAATTTTTTTCACCCTCTATCCCTGGTAGGGCAATGGACCAAAACTTTGATGTAAAGGCGCTTAAAGAAGCGTGTGTGGCGGAAGGTTATCTGCCTGAGGAACCCAAGCCCTTCCCAGGGTCTCCCCAGAGGTCTCGGAAGAGGCATTTCCCTGCGGGCACGTCATTTTCCCGCAGCAGAGGGACAAGCCACGCGTGACAGGGAAAAGCCTGCTGACTGAAGACGACAGGAAGTGGCCCTTCCCCACGCGTTTAATCTAAAGATCCCGCAGGCTTGGCTTGTGGATGAGCAGTGGCCAGGCAGATGCAGGAAGACAGGAGCAGGGCGAGGGCGGCCTCTCCCCTCCCCCAACGAGAGCGAAGGCCTCCAGAAACAGCCCCTCCACACGTGGCCATCATCACGTCCACTGCCACTTTTAGGGGCCCCTCGAACAGGTCGTCGACCCCGTCACCCAGGACTGTGTTGGAGGGAGACAGCGGTTAGGTGACGGGAGCGAGTCCTGAGACCCTCAGGAGCTCCAGCCCATCTGCATTACCCGCCAGACAGGATTAAAAAACCCGGCCTCCTTGGGAGTCCCAGGGTAGGGCCCAGTCAGGCGCGCGCCGGAAGCGGCCGCCTTCCGAGATCTGCGCACGCGCCTCGGGCCCTTCTAGGATGTCCGGATGACCGCCGACTCGGT
>NW_007256815.1:75401-87041 GCF_000164805.1 Carlito syrichta
CTCCCCCCCGCGCCCCCCCCCCTCGGGGGCCGGGAAAGGAGAGCACGGTTGTTGCTAGGACTCACAATCATTCCTCTTTAAAGTACTTGATTTGAGAATTTATGGAGAGGCTATTTTTTGCCAGGCTCCGTGCTAGACTCTGGGACACCTCCCTTGGAATGAGGGGCGGGGAAGATAGACGAGTAAAAAATTGCAGCTGCTTTTGTTGGGCAGCTGCAATTTTGTTGTTATTAAGGGTTATGGCTTTGTCCAAAGGGTGAGGAGACAATGCAGCTGCGGATGACGGTGGACGGCGTAGGGGCAAGGGTGTGGGAGGGTCTGTGTGCTAATAAAATCGGGTGTGGTTCCCCAAAGCTCCCACTGGCCTCGGTGAAGGAGGTGAACAGGTTGGCCGTGGAGCGGAGGCCACACGAAAGTTCAGGTAAGTTAGGACGGCAGCACACGGAGGAGGAGATGCGGAATGGGAGGACGATGGAGATATTTGCAGGTTGCAGGGTCGGGACTTTGTTTTTGGTTGATGAGGCAGGCGAAAGAGAATAGTCAAGTAACAAATCCTCAGATTTTCTGATTTGGCAACTTGACCCATGATAGTTCTGGAAGAGCTCTGGGCAGGAGCCCATGAGGAAGGGAAGATAGTTGAGTTCTGAGTATGAAATACCTGTGGAACATCTTGGTGAAGACAGGACCTACAGTGGCAGGAAAATCTGGGTTGTGGATACAAATTTGGGCATTTTGATGGTCGCGATGCCACTGGAGCACATGAGCCTAGCCAAAGTCCCTGGGGCAGTTGAAGAGGGAGGATATGGGGACCACTGGGATGGTCCTTGGTCGGGAGGACAGTTAGGGGCCCCGGGGCTGGATGTCATAGAGTGCGTCATGGAATAAGGCCACTGGGACCCCAGTGTTGCTGAGGACTATTGGGGTCCATAGAGAATGAGAACTAAGAAATGAAAGTAGGAAAAAATAGATATCTTGGAAGTGTTCCTAGGTGACTGTGGTTAAAAATAATATCCACAGCAGAAACCCAGAAGCAACATGCTAGAACCTGGTTCTTGTTATTTATTTGAGGAAACAGTTATCTCCTAAGCACTCAGAGTTCACAAAGATAAAATTGCCTTTGTGGCCAGGTGTGGTGGCTCATGCCTGTAATCTCAGCATGTTGGGAAGTGGAGGTAGGAGGCTCGCTTGAACCCAGGAGTTCAAGACCAGCCTGGGCAACACAGCAAGACCTCGTTTCTACAGGTGAGTGGTGGTGCACATCTGTAGTCTAAGCTACTTGGGAGGCTGACATAGGAGCTTCACTTAAGCCCAGGAGTTTGAGGCTGCGGTGAGCTGTGGATTGTGCCACTGCATTCCAGCTTGGGCAATAGAGTGAGACCCTGGCTTAAAAAAAAAAAAGTTGTCTTTAAGCATTAGCCTGGTAAAGTCCATGGTGATGGCAACAGTTGCTGCCATTCACTGAACACCTGCTATGTGCCAGGTGGTGTCAAGTGCCCTATATGTTTTAGGTAGGGATTAACACGACCATTTTACAGGTAAGAAAGCTGAGGTTGAAGGGTTAAACAACTTGTCTATTATCACATAAAAAGTGAATCCAGATTCATCTAGCCCACTCCAAAATCCATGCTCTTTTTACTTTCCTCAGACTCTCACTTTGGATGTGGTTGACCATCGTGGGAACAGACAAGAGACTATCTGTAAATGTGTGACTGAATAATTTGGAGTCACTCTAAACTTCCATCAACCCTAAAATTATTGTCCAAAAAGGCAAGAGAATGGGATTTTAATTTTGTGAGCAGAAACCTAACCATTCATTAGAGAAAGATTGAGGAAACTGACATTCAACTTACACTGTAAGCCTTAGAGGAAAGAAAGTAGAAACACATAGAGCCAGAAATTTGCAGATACCGTCCAGGTACTTTCCAGGGGCAAGTGTGTCTGCACGTGGTATTTGACTTCCCCAGCACTATGTCACAGGCCCCTGACCAGAGCACTCAACCACAAACTGGGTAAGATCTTTTTTACTGAGAAATCCCATGTGCAGGAAATGGAGCCTTGAAGTTTGGGTAATCAAGAAGCTGAGGAACAGAGCAGGCTTCCTATGACACCTAAAAGACAGGGGAGGGGAGCCACACACAGCATAGACTACGGCACCCCAGCAGGCACATACAGGGAGCGGGTGGACACTTTGCTCTCTACATGCTCAGACAGCCTTGAAGAGGAACTCCAAAACACTCCTACTTAAGAATATCCCACAACTCCCATGGCCTCTGGGACTGAGCACACTCCCCAGTGGAGCTTGCAAGGCCAAGTTCCGCAGGATCAAGTCCTTACCCAGATTCTCAGTAACACTCCAACCCAGCAGCATCTAGGAGAACAGGCCTCTTCCACCTGCTCCTTTCTGCCATTTTCCTATCAGTCCTTCAAGGGCCAGTTCAAATCCTTCTTCATTCAAGTCTTCCTGACCCCCTCTTCCACAGTCAGTCCTTCCCTCCACTGCAAATCCTGTGGAACTTACAACCTTGGCAGGTGTCATCTGGAGTCCAAGCATGTGTGCAACGGGACAAATGAAAGGGAGTGAGCCAGGAACCCATCAGTGACCCATGAAAGTGCCTGTTTGTGACGACAGCTGCTGTGTCTCCCTTTTATGAATGGAAGGTCTGTTTTCCCTGTGAGAAGGATGGAATTGTGGACAAGACTCAGAAGCCCATGCTCCCCTCCCTTCTTTTTAACATGTGTGAGGCAACAGCTTGCTCCTTCTGCCCAGGACTGGGCGTGGAGCCCTGGAGTGTTTGAAGGCCTGGTTGTTCTTATCTGTACCTCAGGCTTCCAAAGACAGATGGGCCTGCTTGGCCTAGCTTTTGCCTCTGCCTGATGGTGAAGGAGGGCTGGACAGACGCATTTCATAACTGTGTTTCTCTCCAAGCTTCCCTCCTTTCCCTCAGATTGTGTCTAGAGGAGAAATCTAGTTGGAAACTTTTCAACAGCCATTTTGTATAAACAACCAACTATTCAGTTATATCTGTGAAGTTCACAAAATCAATTGTCTTATCCTCAATGTATTTATAATCCTTTATTTTCTATTTCTGCCTTAATGACCTTATTGAATGTATCATTATTTTAATTCAAATTACTTTTGGGATATATGAACTGGAAATAAGTCATCTTTAACACATCCTTCATTTTATGTTTAAAATAATAATTTTTAAAATGTAAGCCTTCAGCAGCTAACACATTCTCAATTTTAGAATGAAGCTTTCACCAAGTCAATACCCTCACAGCATTGCCTTCTGTTGAAAACACAGATTCTACATGTCGGTGTGGCTGACACCCATTCCACATGCTTCCCAATTTAAGAAACTTAGTACAAAGGTGTAAGAAGCTGTTTCAGCTATTCCCCATTTGGTTTCATAAAGACCTTGAGTCATTCCCATCACTGTTCAAAATGAAAAAGCAGCTCTGGGGACCCAACACTAACTCTAGCAGTTTAGCCTTTTTCTGTGCATTCACCTTGGGGATTCTTTTATCTACCTCTCTCCGGGTCTGATCTCTGCCACATATTTATGATCAGGCCACCCCATAAACCACTGGCCTCCCCTAGCATTGCACTGACATTCCCAGTTAGGAATAAGCCTGTCTTTGTCTCCATCTCATAGCTCCAGTCTAAAGCAACAGATTGCTTACAGAGCATGGTTACCCATGGGCAAGCACCTGCTGGGGCAGTTTGTTCAAAAGGGAGCAGCTGGCCGGGCATGCTGGCTCACACCTGTAATCCCAGCACTTTGAGAGGCCAAGGTGAGAGGATTGCTTGAACCTAGGCAACATAGCAAGACCTCGTCTCCACATACACAATTTTTTTTTTTTTAATTAGCTGGGCATGGTGGTGCATGCCTGTAGTCCCAGGTACTCAGGAGGCTGAGGCAGGAGGACTGCTTGAGCCCAAGAGGTTGGGCTGCAGGGAGCCATGATGGAGACACTGCACTCCATCCTGAGCAATAGAGTGAGACCCCAACTCAAAAAAACCAGAAAAAGTGTTTTCATCAGCTGGCAATTTCAGAAAGCCACATTTTCTCCTTCCTCCCACAGTACACCAAAGCTGCCTTATATACCATGTGCCATGTGAATTATCTTATTGTGAATAATGTGAGTTTCAACTAAATGCTTTTTCAAGCTTCACTCTATCTATTCTTTCCAACAGAAACTCTCAGACATTGCACGAAGGGGGACCCAAAGAAACCCCAGAATTTATTTATTAAAATATGGCATATTTATTCTTACACGTTTAAACTTTAATCACCTTCAAAGTACTCTTTGCAATACACCTGTCGAGATGCTTTTTCCACCACTCAAAACAGTTTTTGTACTCATCAATTCGATGCCTTTTAGTGCTTTTGCCATTTTTTGTTTCACCTTTTCCACATTGACAAAACATTTCCCTTTGAGAACTTTTTTCATTCGGGGAAACAAACAGAAAAAGTCGCTTGAGTGAAGAGGGAAGGTGGGGTGTGGGGGCCATGCCATTTTGAGCAAAAACTGCTGAATATACTGTGTGGTGTGAGCAGGTTCATTGTCATGGTAGAAAAACCAGTCACCTATTTGCCACAACTTGGGACATTTCTTCCGTAAATCGTGATGCAACCTTCTCAAAACTTCCAGATTAAAAACTTGCTTGCCAATTTGATCTGGAGGGACAAATTCCGAGTGTACTACAATGGGCCCACACTGCAAAAGATAATTCTGGGGTATTTTGGGTCCCCCCTCGTATAATGAGCCACAGGGAAAGGTTTTCCACATTTGTTGCATTCTTGGATGATTCTCCTTCTGTATGAATTGTAGGGTTCCCCTCCAGTAGGATTTATGAAATAGTAACTGAGAGGCTAGCTCACACTGCAAGCCTGCCCGTGTTCCTTTAACTCATACATACTTACTCCAGAGTGTGAACAACTTGATGTCTGATAAGTGTTGAGCTCTAGCTGAAGCATTTCCCACATTCACTACATGCATGTGGCTTCTCTCCAGCATGTGTTCTGTGGTGGTGAATCATGTGTAACTTCTGAATAAAGCCTCTCCCACACATGGTCACACATAAGGTTTCTCTCCACTGTGTATTCTTTGGTAATCAACAGGAATAATGTTTGACCAAAGTAATTTCCACACTCATTGCATTTGTAGGACTTCTCTCTAGAATGCATCCTTCGATAGTGAATCAAGTGTGACAGCTGACTTAAGCTTTTCCCACTCTCTTCACATTCAAGAACTTTCTCTCCTGTATGAATTATCTGATGCTTAATGAGATTTACTCTTTTTTTTTTTGAGTTGGAATCTCACTCTGTTGCCCAGACTGGAGTGCAGTGACACACGAACATTCCAATGTCGACCTGCTGGGCTCTGGTGATCTTTCTGCCTTAGCCTTCCAAGTAGCTGGAACTACAGGCGCATGCTACCATGCCTGGCTATTTATTTATTTATTTATTTATGTATTAATTATAGAGACAAGGCCTTGCCAAGTTGTCCAGGCTGGTCTCGAACCCACGGGCTCAGGCAATCCATTCCCCTCAGCCTCCCAAAGTGCTGGGATTACAGGCTGAGCCACTGAGCCCAGCCGAGATTTGCTTTCTGATTAAAGACTTTCCCATACTCATTACATTTATAGTGCTTTTCTCTAGTATGTATCAGTTGGTGTTTAACAAGGTTTGAAGTCCCACTAGTGTCTTTGCCACATTCATTGCACCCATAGGACTTTTCTCCAGTGTGAATTCTCTGATGTTTAACAAGCTTTGCTATCTCCCTAAAGTCCTTGCCACATTCATTACACATGTACAGTTTCTCTCTGCAATGAACTTTGTGATGTTGTGTAAGGATAGAGTCTGATTACAATTTTCCCCATATTTAATACATACATAGGGCTTCTCTCTAGCATGAATTTTCTGATGCCAAGTAAGTTGTGAGTTCTTGCTGAAAGACCCCACATACATGTCATCTGTGGGGCTTTGACCCACTGGGACTTGTCTGGTGTCCACTCAGACCTGACTCACATAAAAAGCCTTGACTGCCCACCTTCTATCAACTGGCTCTCTCTCCTGGCCTGTTCCTCTGAGATGCAAAAAGCTTTGTGCCCAGAGACAAACTTCTCTAGTTTACTACATTCCTGATAGCAAATTTTCTTGGGAAAACAACTTCCGCTTGGCATTTATTGTGATTTTTTTTCCCATAAATATTCTGCCCCTGTCTCCATTCCACAAGCTTGTTGAAACTCAAACATCTCTGGATTGCCTCTTGGGAACATGTCCTGAGTCATACCTTGTAATTCTTCAGAAGATTTTTTTTCCTTGGGATTGACTGTGCTTTGTCTTAACTTGAAAATTTGAAACAAATAATGGAAATTAAAAGTTTCCCTGATATTGTTCACAATAGCAAGAACATGGAACCAACCATGCTGCCCATCAAAAGAGGACTGGATTAAAAAAAATGTGGTACATATACATGATGGAATATTACGCAACCAGAAAGAAGAACAAAATCATGAACTTTGCAGCAACCTGGATGGAATTAGAGTCTATAATACTGAGTGATATTTCACAGAAACAAAGAACTGAATATCACATGTTCTCACTCATGAGTGAGGTCACTCATAAGTGACCTTGAACAACTACTGCGATACTATAAGAAAAGGATTGACTATAGCAGGAAACTGTGGAGGGGAGGGGGTCAGGTAGGTGGGATTGACAGTAGTGGAAATCTGCCTGGGGAAGGCCGGGAATACCTCATCAACAAGGGTTCCTGCACAGTGAATATTTGTATACCTAACCCTGAAATGTACCCCACAATTTTAAAATAAAAAAATTTTTAAAGTTAAAATAATAAAGTTTCCCTGTGAGTTGGGTGTGGTGGCTCATGCCTATAATCCCAGCACTTTGGGAGGCAGACGTGAGAGGGTTTTGAGACCAGCCTGGGCAACTTGGCAAGACCTCGTCCCTACAATAAATAAAATTAGCTGGGCATGGTGGCAAACCTGTGGTTCCAGCTGCTTGGAAGGCAGAGGCAGAAGGATGACCTGAGCCCAGCAGGTTGAAGCTGGCTCAGCCTGTAATCCCGTGTTTTGGGAGGCTGAGGTGAGTGGATTGCCTGAGCCCATGGGTTCAAGACCTGCCTGGGCAACTTGGTGAGACCTCATCTCTACAATAAATAAAAAATTAGCCGGGTGTGGTAGCACGTACCTGTAGTTGCAGCTACTTGGAAGGCTGAGGCGGAAGGATCGCTGGAGCCCAGCAGGTCGAGGATGCAGTGGCCGGGAGCATTCCACTGCACTCCAGTCTGGGCGACAGAGTGAGACTCCAACTCAAAAAAAAAAAAAAAAAAAAAGAGAAAGAAAAGAAAGGAAAAAGGAAGTAGTCATTTTAATGATTGAGCCAAAAAAACAAATTTCTATGCAACTTGTATGTTTCAGCCTGTTAATGACTTTATGCCATATTATCTTATGTCATGGTTACTCGTGTGCATCCATCTCTAAACTGTGAGATTCTGAAGACAGATGCTTTCTTACACTAGTCTTTGTAACACCTTGATGGCACTGTGCACAAAACAGGGACTGACAACTAAAGAACTAGGAATTCCTTTCAACAGTGTTGCCAGGTGCCAAGGATCTGGTGATGAATGAAGTCCCTGCCACCTGGAGTTGACATTCTAATATTGGAGGCCAACAATATAATAGAACATTGGGACAGGATGGAGAATCACTCCCCAAACTAGAATGTTTTCCTCAAACCAAAATGCAGACTCCTTGAAGACAAGAACGTGGTTTTGTTTACTTTTTTTTTTTTTTTTTTTTTAAGTCAGAGTTTCACTCTGTTGCCCAGGCACACTCATGGCTCATCATAGCCTTGACTTCCTGGGCTCAAGTGATTCCTCTGCCTCAGGCTCCTGAGTAGCTGGGACTACAAGTGCATGCCACTACACCGGCTAACTTACTTTTTTTTTTTGTAGAGATGAGGTCTCACTGTGTTGCCCAGGCTGGTTACCAACTTCTGGGCTCTAGCAATCCTCATGCCTTGGCCTCCCAAAGTGCTGGGTTTACAGGCATGAGCCACTGCACCCAGTTCAGTTTTGCTTACTTTCTTTTTTAATAGGTGAGGTACAATTCAAGATTAGGTATACAAGTGGTCATTGAACAGGTAAAGTTTGGGCCTTCCTTTGGTCCCCACTTTGCCTTGTTTGAGATCAGATACCCTTATTGATATTGTGTCCCCCCCACCCCCACCCCAGCAGTATCCTGCTACTCCAGTCCCTTTCTTAGAGTATTTTGGTAAGTTTTGCTTACTCTTAAGCCCAGCACCTAGCAGAAGCCCTGCACACAGGCAGCAGGCAGCACATAATACATGTTTGTGGAATGAATGAGTGAAAGGCAAAAGGTGGTGCTATTATTAAGGGTATGCTCCAATGTTAGAAAAGTAGGGTTCTGTTTATACATTGACACATAAGTGCTAATCAGTTCATCAGAGAAGACTGGTCATCAGTGGAAAATGATTGCCCCACCTGAGTGACAGCACATGGTATGGTACAGTGGACTTGCATTTTCCCTTAGAGGAATGGTGGGGGACAGGAAGGAAGCTGAAAAGGACAATTGGGGGCCACCCGACTGGCCATGCCAAACTTCCACTTACTACTCATAGATCACACAGCCTCTCCAGAGATACTTACCTCCTCACTCATTTTGCAGGGAGGCCCTGGCAAAGCCATGACCCACAGCATTTCCCCCTGCTCTAGGTAAGAGATAGCCCTGGGTCTGGATACTGAAAAATCTGTTAATCAAGAAGATAATGGTCAGTGCTGGACAACCAGAGCTGTCCCTGGCAGAAGACCACAGAGGCTGAGAGAGGAAAGAGGTGCTTCAGAGGAGGTTCAGAGAGGAAAGATAATACAAGATGAAACCACTGGGTCCTCCCTCCTGGGATAAGGGCACCTCGACAAGGACTGGGGTATGTTTGGTCTGTAAGTGTCGAGAGAGGCCAGGTGATCAGTCCCCTGAGGGTCAGGGGCAGGAACCTGAGGTTCCACCATGCCACACTCACCCAGAATCTTTAGGATATGGTAGTTCTCCAGTAGAGAGCTCTGGGGGAGGGGGGGGAGCAGGTGTTTCCCCTCTTCCTGAGTGATGTACATGGCCATCTCCTCACACATCATACTGTCCTGGAATCAGAGGCACTCACTGCCTAGAGAGCCTCAGCCAGGCCTGAGGGCAAATGTACCTTGCTGCTTAGACTGAATTTGCAGCAAGAGGATCTGCGTACATCTCCCAGTCTTCTAGGCAGATGTTTGGGAAAAGGGCTGGGGGTGGGGATGGGTAGGGGTAAGGGTAACTATGGAAATACAGAGCCCTCAAAACAGTGGGCTCTCCCTCAGACTGGCCATGCCAAACTTCAGACAGGCCTTGCACTCTGATCAGCTCAGTGGGAGGGTCAGCCACCTAGGCAGGCCTGGATCAGGGAAGGAGATTCTAATCTCAGAGTTCCAAGGGTCTGCTGGCCAAGGGACTTCCAGGCTGAGGGCAAGGAGGAGCCCTGGACAGCAACTGTTCCCTGAAGGCCAGCTCACCTGGGGCTCAGCCTCCACTGCTGGGTTTGTCCTAGAAGGAAGGGCAGATGGGAGGTGTCAGAAGGAAGGCACAGGGGAAGTGGAAGCCATCTGCCCAACAAGTTTGCCTCATCTTGAGGAGCAGCTGACCTTCCTAAATTTCCTTCACCATGAAGTGCACCCTAAACCAAGACCACCTCAACTGAGCCTAGTCCTGCTGGGAAGCCACCCAAATTCAAGTTCAAGGGTGATGCTGTACCTCCCTTGCTTGGATTCTTGAGAATGTGACATGATTCTATTCCCTCCTGGCAACACCATCTACCTTGTCTTCCAGTGGCGCATTGTCTTGTCCCCTCCCTGCTGCTACCTGCCCTCCCTTGCCCCCTCCACCATATGCTCTGGGAGACAGTGTTCACTTGGGCTCCTTAGCCAGCCCAGGCCCCTGGGTCCCCACTAGAGTCGTCAGCTTATCCTTCTGTCTAAAGCACCTCAAATTAGTGCCTTGCGAGAGGAGAGAGCCTCAAGAACAGGCTGCTGAGTCACACCAGAGGGGCATGAGTCCTCACAGAGTTGTTGCACCTCTCTGAGCCCGCTTCCCACCTGACATTTAAAAAACTGCACAGGGGTTTTGCAGACGCCGCCGCCTTAAGCCTTTTCCCATCAGCCATGGTCAACCCCACCATGTTCTTCGACATCGCCGTTGACGGCGAGCCCTTGGGCTGCATCTCCTTCGAGCTGTTTGCAGACAAAGTTCCAAAGACAGCAGAAAACTTTCATGTTCTGAGCACTGGAGAGAAAGGATTCGGTTATAAGGGTTCCTGCTTTCACAGAATTATTCCAGGGTTTATGTGCCAGGGTGGTGACTTTACACGCCATAATGGCACTGGCGGCAAGTCCATCTATGGGGAGAAATTTGATGAAGAGAACTTCATCTTGAAGCATACAGGTCCCAGCATCTTGTCCATGGCAAATGCTGGACCCAACACAAACGGTTCCCAGTTTTTCATCTGCACTACTAAGACTGAATGGTTGAATGGCAAGCATGTGGTTTTTGGCAAGGTGAAAGAGGGCATGAATGTTATATAAGCCACGGAGGGCTTTGCGTCCAAGAATGGCAAGACCAGCAAGAAGATTACCATTGCTGACTGTGGACAACTCTAGTAAATTTGACTTGTTTTATCTTAAAGTACCAGATCATTCCTTCTGTAGCTCAGGAGAGCACCCCTCCATCCCGTTTGCTCGCAGTATCCCTATAATCTCTGTGCTCTCGCTACAATTCTTTGGGTTCCATATTTTCCTTATTCCCTTCCACGTCTAGTTGGATTGCAGAGAAATAAAAACTAAATAACAACAGCAACAACAACAAAAAAACTGCACAGGGCAGGCTTGGTGGCTCAGCCTGTAATCCCAGTACTTTGGGAGGCTGAGGTGTGTGAATTGCCTGAGTCTGCGGGTTCAAGGCCAGGGGAAACTTGGCCAGACCTCGTCTCTACAATAAATTAAAAAAAAATTTAGTCAGGCGTGGTAGCGCGCACCTGTAGTTCCTCTACTTGGAAGGCTGAGGCGGAAGGATCGCGGGAGCCGGGGAAGTCGACGGCTGGCATGGCCGTGAGCATGCATGGCACTGCACTCCAGCCTGGGCCACAGAGTGAGACTCCAACTCAACAACAACAAAACCGCACAGGACCTACTGCGTTGTTAGGGCCCAAGGAAATGCATTCGGTGAGAGCGTTGGCTGAAGGCCACAGGTCGGCCACAGGGACTTCCACACCACCAGCACTTTCTCCTCCAGAGCAGCGGGCGCCGGGTAGCGGGAGGCGGCAGAGTGCAGACTGTGCCGCACTTTCCATTACCTCACCTGGCGGCCCCACCTCCACCTCCCCGACCCCTGCAAGTCACCGATCGCGCACTCCTCGCCACCTGTCCTCAGTCCCTCTTCTCCGTTGGTCTCGCGCTCGCAGGCGGGTTTGTGGATATACTTCCTCCCTCTCCTTCATAGCCACCCCGTCCATCCTCACGTCTCAGCTCGGTCTCAGCCCTTCCCCGTTGGAAGGAGCCTCTGCGCCGTGG